>NC_092424.1:111327672-111407672 GCF_036169615.1 Heliangelus exortis | reverse complement strand
TCCTTTTGAATGAGCCAAACCCAAAAGATGCACTACAGCTGTTAATGTTTGGGTTGGTTTTTTGTTTGTTTTTTTTTTTTTAATTTGTGGGATGAAAACAGGGCTGGTCCAGAGTAAAACCCCACTGAAATATGTGCAATGTGGACATCATGTGCTCAAGACCAAGTGTTTGGCTATGTTGCCCCACTTCTACCTGGCTACACCTCTGCCTGCTGTAGTCTTGCCTCTTGCTCTTCCAAAACCTGTCACCAAAAGCAAAGGGACCTAAAGGGGTCTAGGAATAAAGGGCAGTCACTAACAGGGACAAAACATATTCCAGGATCATTATTCCTGTCAATGCACAGAGTCTGTGAACAGGCACAAAATAATGCATTAAGAATTCTGTAGTCCAACCAGCAAATCAGGTATTAAGAAAGAGAAAAAACAAAACCAAGCAAACAAAAAAAACCCAGAAAAAAGCCCCAAACAACAAACCCAACAAGCACTTTGACACTTCTGCCTGTAAATAATTATCCATCCAAACCCAAGCATAAACCCATGACTCTATCCATGCAGATTAGGACCCTTGCTGGAGAAGAAAACCTTTTTTTCCTTTCCCCATCAAAGCCTTGATTGTTCCCAAAGAGTTAACACTGAAGCAGGTCTGCAATTACCCGGGAATAATGGGGTGTGATTGGGGCACTAAAGAGATGGAATTGATTTTTTTTTTTTTTTTTTTTCAGGCTTTCAGCCTTAGAAGCCCCTCCCTGACTTCCTGGTAACTCATGACCAGCAGGGTCAATAGAGCAGAAATCCTTCTAAAGGGCCAATCTGTATTTGAATTATTTAAACAATGTAGAACAGCCAAGTTAAATGGGGCTTATCAAATGTTACACCTCTTAAAGCACTATTGGAGACAGAAGGATATTAACTGCTGAACACTCAACCACTGGCCTAAGAGCCAGGAGGAGAGAGAAAAGCAGGGAGAAAAATCTAAATAAAATAAAAGTGGGATTAAGGAAGGATGGTTAGGACAGGAGGAGGAGCAGGTGTCTGTTCTGTGGGCTTGGCCATGGTCTCTTCTTCATTTTGGAGACCTTCCATGCTTGCCCAACCCAGGGTTGGCATTAAAACCCCAGATTTGGGGTATGTAAATGCTTAATCCTCATCATCTCCCCCCGCCACAGGATGAGAGCAGCTGGGGATAGGGCACTGTGGGGTTTTCTTTGCCTTTTCCCACTGGAAATACAGGCTGAGGTGGTTTCCATGTTTGGGTGATTATCCCCATGAGCAGCTCAGGATGTGCATTTTGGCCAGAAAAGGCTGAGACACAGAGCCATCCCCAGGGTACAGTGTAAAAAGGAACAGGAAACAAAGAAAACCATAAAATAGCAAGGTTTTCCTCCAAATTTGGGAGCCAAACAAAAAACTCTTATCTTCTGAGGGGAGCTATGGACAACTAGGAAAATTTCAGCCTGGCAAAAAGCCCCAAAAGGTAGTTGTAAATATTTTTCCCATAAAAGCTATGGGCTTTGGAAGCTAAGAATTTATCCAGGGAAACAGATCTTTATTGTCTTAAAAAGGTGAAGGTAAACAAGAATCCACCTGGAGGGTTTTTTTCTGTCCATTTCTCCTGCATCCTCCCAACCCTTCCATGGTGTCTCAGCCATCCAGCAGGAAGCTCAGAGGGATGCAGGAGGGTAAATAGTTCACAGGTAATTCCTGCACTGACATTTTCACATGATTTATTTGACCTGGAGAGAAAACAAATATGTTTGCAAGTAAGAAAAGGTGATCTGCCAAAAAAATGCAAACAGTTCCCCCACCTCCAAAAAAAAAACAAAACCCTAACTGCATGAGATGATGTATGGAGGGGTGAGAAATAATTCAGCCACATACAAGAGCAGTTAAGGACAGGGGGAGAAAGGGTTTGTAAATTAATCCTGGACCAAAAAGAGGTAATTACTCAGTTAGCTGCCTTGCAAAGGTTTTACCAGGAAGCCATGGGTCTAAAACAAAGGAGAAAAGAGGGAAAAAATACAATTTAACCATGGAAATTACTAATGCTGTCTTATTGACATGTGTTCCCTCATTGACACAGCTATTGTGCTGCCTCTAAGCTAATTAACCTTGCTAATTAATTAGGGATTCAGGCTGTTTTCTCTGGGCACAGAGGTACTCAGACTCCCTGAGCTGATTTTTGGGAGTTTTGCCCATCCCTGGGCTGGGCCTGAGGGCAGGGAATGTGCTGTCAGCCAGAGCTGGCCAGGAAAACCTGGAGGGAAATATTTCCTGCTGTGGAAGGCTCTTCCATCCAAACTGGGATGATTCAGGGGGAAATGGAAAAGGAAAAAAAAGGAAGCAGATGAAAGAGGAAGAAAAAGAGGTAGGCAAAGAAAAAGAGGAAGGAAAAGAAGAACAAAGAAGGAAAAGGAATAGGAAAAGGGAAAGGGAAAGGGGAAAAGGGGAAGAAAGGAAGAGGAGAAAAGGGAAAAGGAAAGGGGAAGAGGGGAATAGGAGGAAAGGAAAAGGAAAAGGAAAAGGAAAAGGAAAAGGAAAAGGAAAAGGAAAAGGAAAAGGAAAAGGAAAAGGAAAAGGAGAAGAGGGGAAGAGGGGAAGGGGAAAAGGGAAAAAGGGGAAGAGGGGAAGAGGAGAAAAGGGAAAGGGAAAGGGAAAGGGAAAGGGAAAGGGAAAGGGAAAGGGAAAGGGAAAAGGAAAGGGAAAGAGAAAGGGAGAGGGAGAGGGAAAAGGAAAGGGAAAAGGGGAAAAAGGAGGAAAAGGGGAAGAGGAGAAAAGGAAAAGGGAAATGGAAAAGAAAAAGAAAGAGAAAAAGAAAAAGAAGCATAAAAAGAAAAAGAAAAAGAAAAGGAAAAAGAAAAAAAAAAAGGAAAAAGAAAAAGAATGAGGGGAAGGAGAAGAAAGTTTCCTGACTCTGTTCCATCCTTTTTATCAGAAGTTAGGAATATAAGAAGGTGCCTCGCGGCTCAAATCCAGCCTAGTACTATCTCAGTATTTGACATTATTTGTCATTTGGGGAAGAATTTCAAAATGTTTAGATTTCGTTACGGTTCAAAATGAAGCCCCAAACTCAACCCTTCCTCCCCCTCCTCACCAAGCAGCCACCCTTCCCCAACTGTTCTTTTAGGACCCATTTCTGCTGCAAACCCAAACTGGGGGTTTGGGCCAATGTCTGTAACCTCCGGATCAAACAAATCCCAGTGCTGGGTTTGCTCACTCAGCTCTGACAGATCCAGCCCCAGGCACCCTCTGTCTCCTTCTGGATTGGGGGGGGGTTCCCGTCCCTGTCAGCTCTGGACCTCACATCTTCTTTGGGTTTTTCCACCTCAAACATTGGGCATCTCGGTGAAGGTCACCACTGCCAGCAGCCCCTGTTCCCTCACCTCATCCCACGTTGGAGAAGGGATGAGCTGGTCACAATATTGAGAAAGCTCAACCCAAGCAAAAGGGAGGATTTATAAACTCCTGGCTGAGCCCACAGGCTGCAAGGTCGTCCCTTATCTGAGTTTGCTGCAGGGTTTGCAAAGGGAGCTGGCAGCCCTCCAAATATGTTTGGGAGTTTTTGTTGGGTTTTTTTTTTTTTTGGTTTTTTTCTTTCCCAACTCCAACCTAAGGCTGCCGGACTCCCACATTTGACATTTTCCAAGTGCTGTTAAACGACGAGGCAGTGACTGGGGAACAATGTGTGATTAGAGGAGTCTGCTGGGAGAGGGAGAGCCACAAGTTAAGGCCTTTTGAGAGCTGTAGCAAGTGTGAAGGCTGAGCAGCTCAGCCACTCATCCCAGCAGAGCTGTCTGCACAGGGGATGCTGAAGGCTGGAGCAAAGAATCCTAGAATCACAGGATCATCTGGGTTGGAAAGGACCTCTGGGATCATCAAGTCCAACCCTTGATCCACTCCCCCCGTGGTTCCCAGCCCATGGCACTGAGTGCCACATCCAGGCTCTTTTTAAAAATCCCCAGGGATGGAGAATCCACCCTCTCCCTGGGCAGCCCATTCCAATGTCTCATTAGGTATTGGGTGACGAGCCTACATTCTCCTTTTCTTGAATTCTTTAACTTTCAGTGATTTGCTTCTACCTTTGGATAATGAAGAAGTGGTCCCCAAATGCCCAGGCTGATGGGTGCTTAACCTCCCCTGTGGATCACAGAATCATCCAGGTTGGAAAGGACCTCTGGGATCATCAAGTCCAACCCTTGATCTACTCCCCCCGTGGTTCCCAGCCCATGGCACTGAGTGCCACATCCAGGCTCTTTTGAAATATCTCCAGGGATGGAGAATCCACCCCCTCCCTGGGCAGCCCATTCCAATGCCTGATCACTCTCTCTGTAAAGAAATTCTTTCTAATGTCCAACCTAAACCTCCCCTGGCCCAACTTGAGACCTCTTGTGCCCTCTTGTCTTGCTGAGAGTTGCCTGGGAAAAGAGCCCAACCCCCCCCTGGCTCCAACCTCCTTTCAGGGAGTTGGAGAGAGTGATGAGGTCTCCCCTGAGCCTCCTCTTCTCCAGCCTCAACACCCCCAGCTCCCTCAGCCCTTCCTCACAGCACTTGTGCTGGATCCCTTCCCAGCCTCCTTGCTCTTCTCTGGACCTGCTCCAGCACCTCAATCTCCTTCCTGAGCTGAGGGGCCCAGAACTGGACACAGGACTCAAGCTGTGGCCTCCCCAGGGCTGAGCACAGGGGCAGAATCCCTTCCCTGGACCTGCTGGCCACGCTCTTCCTGACACAGCCCAGGATGCCATTGGCCTTCTTGGCCACCTGGGCACACTGCTGGCTCATGTTCAGCTTCCTGGCAACCCAAACTCCCAGGTCCCCTCCTGCCTGGCTGCTCTCTGTGCCCAGAGCCAGTGGTTGCCCCTTCAAAAGCTTTTAATCACTGCCCAAAGGTGGAGTTAATGAAGTTTTGCCAAGGGGAAAAAAAATTGGGGCACCTTCACCAAAGTTACTGCAGGAGCATCCCTGCCTCCTTGCCTCTGCTTTGCCCCCTAGCAGGCACCATCCTGGTTCAAGGACCTTGTGAAGGAACCAAAAGCCACAGGGGTTGGGCTGCCACCCCCATTTCACAAAGAAACAAGAGAACAAGGAGCTGTATGGATGATTCACTCAGTAAAGGACCTTGTGGACTTCAGCCTGGGTTTCTCAAGGTCTGCACTCACCTTCTGCATAGAATGTGCTTCCCCTTTGTGCCTTAATTAACTCAGCAGCAGCACGGGGTAATCACAGTTAAAGAATCATAGAACTGGCTTGCTTGGAAAAGACCTTTAAGATCATCAAGTCCAACCATTAACCCAGCACTGCCAAGGCCACCCCTGCCCCATGTCCCTCAGCACCACATCTCCAGGGCTTTGAAATCCCTCCTGGGATGGGGACTCCAGCCCTGCCCTGGGCAGCCTGGGTCAGGCCCTGACCACCCTTTTTGAGGAAGAAACTTTTCCTAATATCCAATCTGAACCCCCTCTGGTGCAACTTGAGGTTGTTTCCTCTTGTCCTCTCACTTGTTCCTTTCCAGGAAAGAAATTGTTCCTCATATCCCATCTAAACCTCACCTGGCTCAGTATTTCACAATAATTCAGTTTCAGGCTGTGGTGCCCTGATTCTTAGTTGGGAATATTTCTGTCAGTTAGTCAGTGGGGGGAAAAAAAAAAGGAAAAAAGGAAATCCACGATGAAGATGTATAAAAATGTGAACTCTTTGGTTGTTTTATTTCTCCTTTTTCTTCCTTTTATCTGGCTGGAAAAATGTGCAGGACAGGGAGTAAAAGAAAACAAAAGAAAGGAAGGAAAAACAAAAACCAAAAGTGCTGTTTTTCCTTCTTTCTGACTCTTAAGAAAACAGATCCAGAAAATTTAATCCAAAATAGTTTTTCACCCCAGCAGCTGCCCTCATTTAGAAAAAGAATAAATTTGAGAGGGGAAATGATGAAAGGAGAGGAAAGGCTGAGGAGAAGCAGGATGTGCTTGAATACAAATTGGATTGGAAATGCAAAGGGGGTTCCCACTCTGATAGGGGGGGGATTATTTTACATCTCAACCACCTGTACAATAATGTGAGTGACCACCTAAATGAAATGTTGGTTTAATTACCCTGGGCAAAGTCCTCTGGCTCCAAGCAAGGCTTGTGCTGTGGATTAAGAGGAGGGAAAGGGGAGGGGGAGAAATGAAAATTAGGAGATTCTATATACACAGTGTTTTCTGGCTTTGGTTAGAAACCCCAGGGTCAGAGCAAAGCTCTGATTTTAAACAAGAGTATTTTGAGTGATCCTGTTTATCCCAAGTGCCAGCTGAGGCTATTAATACAAAATAAATAACTTTCACACGAGCTGTTTTTTTGCCTCCGTTCCCAGAAAAAAAAAAAAAAAAATAAAGCAAAGGAACACGTGAAAAACAGAGAGGCAAAGAGGGGCAGCTGGGGGCTCCTCCTTGGCTTCTGGTTTTCTTGGAAAACCACTGGGAAAGGATGGGGTTGGTGTGATGGAGGATGCTTGTGTGACACATTGAGGGTTGTGGGGGACTTCCCAGGGCGTGTTAGACCTCAGGGTTTATGGCATCTAAATCCAGTGTTGTCTGAGAGGGTGTGTGACCTGCAATAAAGGCAGCTTAGCCCTGCATGGCAGTAGCTTCAGAAGCTGCCCCAGCCAGATGTGAGCCTGGGTGATGCAGATGTGCTGGTCCAAGGGCTCGTGTGGGTGCAGATGCAGCCAGATGTTTGAGGTTTTCCCTCTTTTGGAGGGATATTCTACTATAGTGCTCCTAAGTAGGGATCCAAGGGGTCCCTAGAGGAGTCTCACATCCCAGGATGTGGGACCCACCTGGGGGGCTGGCTGGGATGCCCCCAGACCCACACTATTTCCATCCCAACAATTTGGATCCCCAGGGCAAGAGGTCAAGAGATAAAGGCAGCAGGTCCCTGCTTGGCTGTGTTCCCAGCAGATCCCAGGGCTGGGCTGTATTTGCACACCTGCAGCCAAGCCCCCTCCCTTGCTGATGCTCATCAGTCCTTGTTCCTTCTCCACCAGCTGCTTTCCTGGTCTTCTTTTTGCAGGTGGATGTCCTGAGCTTCCCAGGTCTCTGCATCTGAGTGCCAAGTGTCTCGTGATGGAGTGAAACAGGGAGGGAAACACTCCAAAAAAAAAAAAAATGAGAGTCTCAGTGGTGGAAAATAATTCTGCAGAGGCCACATTCTGTGCTGTACCTGAGGGATATATTTGGCTTCAGGAAGAGGTTTCAAGTCTCCACCACTTGCTTGTTGTGCACAAGAAAGGGGCTTCACAGGGGTTCAAAAATGATACCAGCCTTGGGGGGCATCAGCAAGCCAAGGAGAAGGCATCCAGTGAAGGTGCAAAGTGATTGCTTCTCAAAATCACAGCCCTTAACATAGGTATGTGGTGACAGGACAAGGGGCAGTGTTTTTAAACTAAAAGAGGGGAAATTCAGACTAAGTAAAAGGAAGAATAGTGAGCAGTGAAGGTGCTGAGCCCCTGGCCCAGCTGGTAAACAGGTGGTAGATGCCCCATCCTTGGAAACATTTCAGGTCAGGCTGGACAGGGCAACTTTAATTAGTTGAAGATCATAGAATCATAGGATAATTTGGTGGGAAGGGACCTCTAAAGCTCACCCTGCAGTCAGCAGGGACACCCTCACCCAGATCAGGGTGCTCAGAGCCTCCTCAAGCCTCACCTTGAACATCTCCAGGGATGAGGCCTCAACCACCTCCCTGGGCACCCTGTGCCATTTTTCCACTGCCCTCATGGTAAAGAACTTCTTCCTAGCATCCAATCTAAATCTGTTCTTCTCTAATTTAAACCCATTGCCCCTCATCCTGTCACCACAGACCTCTGTATTCCCTCTCCAGCCTTCCTGTAGCCCCCTCTCAGATATTGGCTCTTCTGCTCATGGCAGAGGGGTTGGATTAGAGGACCTTGAAAAATCCCTTCCCACCCACTCTTCTCTGGTTCTGTGACTCTATATCCATGTCAGGCACTCAGATCTGCTTGGGGAAAAGGACCTCTCAGCTTTCTGCTCAAACCGTGGCTCCTCCATCCCAATAAACACCAACTGGACCAGGAAAATCTCTCCCCCCTCCTGCTTCTGCCAGGTTTGAATCACCAAGAGATGCAGCCTGACCCTGAAGGTGTTTTGCATACTCAGACTCACACAAAGAAAAGACCTTCAAAGTTGCAGGACAAAGGACTTGGTGTCCAAGACTCCCCCGGGAGCAGGGGAGGGAGTTGATTGCAGTGGAGATGTGGGAGGTGTTTGCTGGAGTCTGTGAGTCTGCAGGGAGAGCTGGAAAATTCTCCCCACCATCCGTATCTGGGGCCTGTGCTTTCATTGCTGGTTTTTAAGGATCTATTAAACTCTATTTCCTGATCTAGCTGGAATTATCAGGTTCTAAAAACCCATCTATTTAGTTAAACTGGAGGATCTCCAAGCTGGGACTGTGTCTTATAGGAGGGGGGAGTGGGTTGCAGTGAGGTGTCACCTCCCTGTTAAACTGCTAGGATGTAGAAGATGCAGGTGAGACTTCTCTTGGGGAAAAAAAAATATTAGATAAGGATTTAAACACAATTATATCAGTTCTGGTTCTGGATATTCATCACCCACAATCTTCCAGGGAAATGAAGGGCATATGAGGGGAAAATCACTAGAAGTTCACCTCATTCTCATCTTTTTCCACAGAGATCTCCTAACAGCCACTATTTTCAGTTTGGAAGAAGGAGTTATAAGCACAGTCCATCACTCTCACAAATGATACATTTTTGTTTTCTGTCTTTGGCAAAACCAGGGCTCAGCAGAGCCCCAGTCCAAAGCACCAGCTTGAATTACTCTTACTCTTGGACACCTGGAGCTGCTGGACCACTGTCATGTTAAGGAGGTCTTGATCTCAGGTAGAGCACCTGTGTGCCCTACAATCATCAATTCATATAATTGTTTTGATTGGAAAAAACCTTTAAGATCATCAAGTCCAACCCTTAAAGCAGCATTGCCAAGTCCCCCACTAAACCAGGCCTCTACCTGGCTCTCAGATGCCTCCAGGGACTTTTAAATCCCACCACTGCCCTGGGCAGCCTGTTTCAAACCCAGTTAAATACCAATCAAATCATCTTTGTCCTGCCAGTCATTCCCAGTGGTGCTTCAGTGTCCCAGAGGAACACCCCAAATTTGGGAGCCCACCAGGACCAA
The DNA here is from genome assembly GCF_036169615.1 of Heliangelus exortis. Classification (NCBI taxonomy): domain Eukaryota; kingdom Metazoa; phylum Chordata; class Aves; order Apodiformes; family Trochilidae; genus Heliangelus; species Heliangelus exortis. The sequence goes on along the minus strand of NC_092424.1, from coordinate 111,398,493 downwards.
GGCAGGGGAGCAGAGGGGGCCAGCTGGGTTTCCCAAGCCCTGAGCTGTTGGCATCCTCTAACAATTTGCTTTTTGGCTCCACTAAGTGCACTCAGCCTGACTTGGGTTTATTGGCATCACCCATCTCCCAGTAAATGAGATAAGAGTCTGATTAGCTCAGCCCCTGCTTGGCTCCTGCAGGGCTGTCTGAGGGCACCACATGTGTTTTCCATGCCACACTTCCAGGCCCAGGAGGGTCTAATGAAGGTTGTCCCTGGACCTCATTGTTTACTTTTAGGCAATCATCAGAATTAGGACCAATTTAGCTGCCCCCTTCTTCTTTTCCTTTTTTTTTTTTTTTTTTTTTCCCTGTCCCCTGGGCTCAGTCTAAACACGCATCTCAAGGAAGAGATTTGGGGTTTTTTATTGCCAAGACAACGTGTGATAAGGAAAGATCATCTGTCTGCAAGAAAATTACTTCTGGGAGGTTCAGAAAGTGGTCCCAAGGGTCTGATTCCAGCACAGGCACAGCCTCTGGAGAACATTAAAGAAATCCCACCCACCCCCCTGCCCGATGTTAAAGCAGTTTCTTTTATAGGGTTTTTTTATTTATTTATTTCATAGCAATAGTCACAGCTCAAAGATAAGGACAACATAGATTTTGTTTAACTAGGCCCTTGTCCCTTGGTGTGGGGCTCCCTGTGAACTGGCATCCATCAAACCCTTTTGTGATTTACACAAATACCTGATGCTTTTGATAAGGGAAAGTGTAAGTCAACAGAGTTCTGTTGTAATTGGGTGTTACCTGTTTAGATACCAAACTCCCAGCTCAGCATCAGCTCACGGGCAGGCTCAGCTTTACCTTTCCTTGCTAGGAGCAGGGAGAATGCCTCTTGGGTTTGCATCAGCCCCCAGGTGCTGTGACAAGCTGCTTGGGGACATCATAGAATGGAAAGGACCTCAAGGATCATCTGGTCCAACTTCTCTAATTGTTCATTTGAGATGTCCCAGCACCCCATCAAGATGAAACTTTCCAAAGTGGAGGAATCCACCACTTCCCTTGGAAGATCATTCCAATCTCTGGCTGTGAAATTTTCCTCTTGTGTCCAATCTGAATCTCCCCAGGAGCAACTTGTGCCCATTGCCCCTTGGCTTGTCCCTGGGACTCCTTGTCCATAGGGTTTCCATCTCCTCTGTAGCCCCCCCTTTAAGTGCTGGAACAGCAAAATAAGGTCTCCCCTAGGACTTCTTTTCACAAGTCACAGTTTCTCTTCAGGCTGGTGGAGGTGGCCATAGGACACTGAGGATGCTAAAAGACCAAATAACACAAAAGTAGCAAAGGGAAATCCTCAGTTGTGCCCAAAGCCCCCACTTCAGGTTCAGCACAATCCCTTGGCCCCAGCCTGGGGGAGATACATGGTCCAGCACAGAGGTTCTACCACTTCCTTATTTTGCTGATATAGTTCTGTGGCTGAGTGGGCAGCATTTTGTGCTTAAAGTGTAAAAAATACATAAAAAGGTATAAAAAAATAGATATGACTGAAGTTTGTATGAGAGCAACAGACCCTGGCTCTCAGCATACCAAGACTTTGCACTGAGGCATCTCAAAGTCTGGTAAGTTTACAACCTAAAGCAAACCAGAAAAGGAGCCCAGTGAAGGATTTGATGACTGCCATGAAGCAGGAATTCTCAGAAGAGAAACCATAGCTCCTGCCTTGGACTGTACTACCTCTAATTACATGTCAGTGTCCCAGGAGACAACTGCTTTATTTCTAACAAGAAGAAGAGCTCTGGATCATAGAATTATCCAGGCTGGAAATGTCCTCTAGGATTATCAGTCCAATGATCTTCCATAAAAAGAATAACTAGAAGCAAAAAATAATAAAAAAAAAAAGACAACAAACAGCCTACATCTCCCATCATCAGGCATTGAGGGCCAGAGGGTTAGAACTGTAGAATCACAGAACAGTTTGGGTCAGAAGGGACCTTAAATATCATCTGGTTCCAACCCCCATTCCCACCAGAGTCTGATCCAACCTGGGCTGAGACACTGCCAGGGATGGGGCAGCCACAGCTTCCTTGGGCAACCTGGGCAGCCAGGGGCTCAGCACCATCACTCCAAAGAATTTTTTCCTGATATTTAACCTAAATGTCCCCTCTTTCTTCTTGAGACTGTTTCCTCTTGTCCTCTCACTCCAGACCCCTGTCCAAAGTCCCTCCCCAGCTTTCCTGGAGCCCCTTCAGGCACTAGAAGGCTGCTATAAAGTCTTTCTGGAAGAAGAATTGAAGAAATGAAATATAAATCACTAACCAGAATGCTTATTTTGGGAAAGGAGTACCCCAGAAGCTGACCCATAAGTGCTCTCCTTCTGCCTGACATCTTTAGCAGATCCAAGCTTTGGAACCTGAAGTAAAGAAGCAATGTAAGAAGTTGGTCACTAACACCAAGATGAAGTCTTCTGCTTCCATCCCAAGTTGAAATATCCCATGAAAATCAACTTTTCATGATTTTTCTGTCCTAAGCCAGGGCCCCATCAAACTCCCTGGAGCAGCAGAGGTGGCCCAGCACTGCAGGGACCTCTCAGGAACTGGTGGAGGGGCCAGGAGACCACCCCCCAGTGAGATGCAGACTGAGAAGATCCTGTATAAGGAATTTAAAGGGATGTTTGGATAGATCCCCCTCCCCAAATCAAGGATGACTCTGAATGATTCACTTCTCCTGCCTGTTCTGATACAGGAATTCCCAAAGGTCTTTTATGGAGCCAAATTCTCCTTCTGGGATGGATACACCTGATTGCAGTGAAGGTGTAGCAATGCTTTGCCATCAAAGGGCTGTTCATGGCAGAACTCCCCAAACCACAGTTACATCCCACAGGATAATCCTCCACCACTGCCCAGCTAGGAGGGACATTTCTTCCTTCCAGCAAACCCTTAGGGATGGATAAATAAGAGGAGCAACAGGGGAGATACATCCTTCTTCCCAGAAGTGACCCCAGGCCATCAAAAAGAGCAGGACTCAAAACCTGATCCCTCCTCAGCCTCCCAAAAATTTCTCTTCAATGGGAAGATTTGGTTGGACCCCCTCAACATCCAAGTCTTGGACAATGGGGCAGCACCACCTAAAACATCCCCTTTTCACCACCCTTTTCTGTGGAATTAGGATGAGTGAGAACCTGTTGGCAACTGGAGACAAATCATGGCTCACCTGGCCTCAGGTGTCCTGGGAAAGGGGAAATATTTGATGCTGGGAGAAAACCTGAAAAAATACTCCAGCCTACTTAGTCAAAAAGGGCAGCTTGCTAAATTTCTTGCCAAGAATATTTTGGCCACCACAGTGTTGGAAGACAGGGATAATATGGTGGTATAAATACATATATATATACATGTAAGTATATTTATAAAATGCTAAATCTACACTTAGCTCAGGAGAGCTGAGGTTTAAGAGGCTGTTTCCTGGCTTAGTCTCATTCTCTCACTAGACATTTCCCCCCACACTAAGTGAAATTCTGGCTGAATTAAAGACCCACTTTTCCTCTTATCTGCTCTGCCTGTTATCTAACTCCAAGGCAAAGGCTGGGAGCTGAGGGACAGCCAGGGGAGAGCATTTTACAGCTCTCCTTCCCACCATTCCCCCCAAGGCTTACATCAAATGCCAGGAAGATTTGGTAAAAACCAGCCTGTCATTCTCAACCCAACCATGGAGGGGGAGCAGCAAGGGGAAAGCCACTCAGTCACTTGTCTGGATATCTTGATATTTTTTTTTTTCAGGGAGGACTCCAAAAATCTCCTCCTGACCCCAGTGAAGTGGTCAAACTATGACCTCTATGGAGTAGGGACCATCTTTTCCATTAAAGGGTCCAGATCCATCCACACGTGCATCCTTCCAAGGGTGCCTGTGGAAAGAGAAGCAACAAAAATCATTGAATCAGAATGTCAGGGCTTGGAAGGGACCTCTAGAGATCATCTGCCCCAGCAGGATCACCCAGGGCAGGCCACACAAAAACATCCAGGGGGGTTTGGAAAGTCACCAGAGAAGGAAACTCCACAACCTTTCTGGGCAGCCAGGGCTCCCTCACCCTCACAGTAAGGTTTCTGCTCATCTTGAGGTGGAAATTCCTGTGTTTTATCTTCAACCCATTATTCCTTGTCCTATTTTTGGGCACCACTGAAAAGAGATTCACCCCATCCTCTTGACACCCACTGAAAGGCACCAACCTTGTTCATTATTTATTGCCACTACTTGTTTCTGGCTCCTTGGCCAGGTTGGTGCAACCAGCAGGTTGAGCCAGGAAACCTCAGCTCCCTTCCAAACTCCAGGACTGAATTACTACTGAATTACCCCAGGCAAGTCCCTCCACTTCCTTGCACCCCTTTCTCCACCTTCAGCAAAGTCTGGATCTTGGTCATTGAAGCTGCCAGCTTTGGGGGAGCAGAATATTTTTGTCCTCTTACTTCCAAATGATCCTCTTCATGCCCCAGGGAGAAGAGTGCTCATGCCTAATTAGGGTGATCCTTAACTAAGAAACCTCTTTTATCCTTGAATTTTTCATGAACATCCTGTCCTGGAGTTATTCCCATACCTTTCTCCAGGCTCCCTCCAAGTCTCCTCCCTTACTTCAAGGAATCATCAACCTCTTCCATGCTTCATGTTTGTGTATCCCAGACTTGGCAACTGATTTACCTGTGCCAAGAGCTGCTGACTCAAGCCAGGTTTTGTAGGTTGTCACTGTCACCATCTTACCTGCCTGTCCCCTAAATAAAGAGTAGGGACAGAGGCTTTTTAGAAAGAAAAGGAGCTACAGTCCTTTTGATCATGTGCAGGTTCTTCAGATGGAGCCTTTAGTCAGGATATTTCCAGTCCATCACTCTGCAGCACTTGGCTGTCTCTGGCAATACTAAGGGAAAAAAAAAAAACCAAGCAAAGTCCTTTTTTTGCATGACCCAGACATCCTTCTAAGAAGGGCCCTGCTCCACAGAATCACAGAATGGTTTGGGTTGGAAGGGGCTTTAAAGCTCATCCAGTTCCATCCCCATGCCATGGTCAGGGACACCTCCCCCAGCCCAGGGTGCTCCAAGCCCCATCCAACCTGGGCTGAGACACTGCCAGGGATGGGGCAGCCACAGCTTCTATGGGAAATCTGGGATAGTGTCCAGTCAGCTGGGAATTGCAGCAGCTTTGGTTTCAAAGGTGATATGGATGCTCAAGAGTGAGTGTCAGGAGGAGCTGTGATTTCCAAGTATTTGAAGAAAAACATCCTAGGTCTGCTGTCACGTCCCTGTGAAGAAGTCACGTCCCTGTTGAGAAGTGCTGGGTGCAACATGGTTGTGGTTGGACATCCACTGGGGGACACTGGGAGGTGGTGCTGAGTGCCCAGGTGTTTGTTATTCCTCTTTTCCTCCTTTTTTTGCCACCCTCTGGCACTGTTCACCCATAGATCAGGAGGTAAAAAAATCTCAGGAAGAGAAAACCAGCAGCTCCACTTCAAGAGGTCTTGGTTCCAAGGAGGATCTCATGTCCAGAGCAATGAAAAGGCACAGAATCCTCCTTGTCCTCCCAGTCCTCTCCCTCACCTCCTGGGCAACTTCAGGAAGGTTTCCTGCTTTGATTTCCCCTCCTGTAAAACAGGGATGAAATTTGCTTCCTCTGAGATCAGCCAGGAAGGAGAGATGTTCAGCACCACAAGGTGATGGTGCCCACCTGGAACAGATGCAGATCTGGCCCAATAATGCCACAAAAAATAATAATATGTCTCAATATCTTTAATGCAACTGATTTGCTTTAAAAAGAAACAGAAACCTGGAGTTAAAAAGCAGGTGGGTTTTATCACCTCTTTTATTATTTAATTTGGCTGGAATGTCTTTCTTTTAAGATGAATGAACCTTCTGCTGGCAGCAACTCCCTTACCTTTGGCTTTCAAACCAAAATTGATGGGATTTTAGGGGACTTTCTGGTAATAAAAATATTAGTACTTTAAAAAAACACAAATAAAACCCAAACAGCCAAAGCAAAAAACAAACAAAAAACCCCAAAACAAACAAAAAAGAACAAAAAAATCCCAAAACAAAATACCCAAAACCAAACCAAGCCAAACAAAGAAACAAAAAAAACCCACCACCAGTCCTCAGAGTAGAAAATGTGTTCAGCTGCTCACCTGAACAACTCTGGTTAAAACCACACTTGAAAATAACCCCATTCCAGACATGCTGCAGCCCCTCAATGTCCTTCTTGGGGCTCAAAACTGAACCCAGGATCTGAAGATGTCAGCAAATGATCTTTGGCAAAAAATTACCTTGGTGGCTGGAAAGCAGGGCTAAAGGTGTGAATGGCCAGAATTTTAGGATGAGATCTAATGGGTTCCAGTTGCATCAGGGGAGGTCCAGATTGGATGGTAAGAAAAATTTCTTCACTGGAAGAGTGGTGAAGCATTGGAACAGGTTACCCAGGGAGGTGGTGGAGTTGCCATCCCTGGGGGTGTTAAAAAAACAGATAGATGGGGTGTTTGGGGAGATGATTTAGTGGTTAAGGTGGTGTAGGACTGATGGTTGGATTGATACTGAAGGTCCTTTCCAACCATGATGATTCTATGATTTGCTGGTAAAATCATTTTTTTAAGCAGGAAGCTTGTGCTGTACCTCTAGGTGAAGATCCTCCTGAGCATCAGGGTGAGAGCTGAAAGCCCTTCATCTAACAGAACATGAGCTGGAGACCCCTGAAACTTCCCTCAGCAACCTTAGATTACTCTGAAAAAAAATTATACAATTCCTTCTCCATATTTCTTCTATCCCTTCTTTCCCTACCACTGTCAATACCTCCATTTTCTTCCTCTTGCCCTTGGGGGTTAACACTGCTTGGCCCAGCAGAGAACCTCAGTTGACCAGGAGCCAGAAACCTTACAACTTGAATAGAAAAGGCAGCTAAATAGAATCATAGAATCATAGAAAGGTTTGGGTTGGAAGGGACCTTAAAGGGACCAGTTCCAACCCCCCTGCATGGGCAGGGACACATCCCCCAGCCCAGGGGGCTCCAAGCCCCATCCAACCTGGGCTGAGACACTGCCAGGGATGGGGCAGCCACAGCTTTCTTGGGCAACCTGGGCCAGTCTCTCCCCACCCTCAAATTAAAGAATTTCTTCCTCATGTCCAACCTCAATCTCCCCTCTTCCAGTTTTAACCCATTTCCCTTGTCCTCTCCCTCCCCTCCCTGTGTCCAAAGCCCTCCCCCAGCTTTCTTGGAGCCCCTTCAGATATTGGAAGGTTGCTCTGAGCTCACCTGGGAGCCTCCTCTTCTCCAGGCTGAACAACCCCAAGCCCTCAGCCTGGCTTCCCAGGGAGGTGCTCAGCCCTCTGAGCATTTGAGTGGCTCTGCTCTGGACACCTTCCAGGAGCTCTGTGTCCTTCTGCTGTTGGGGACTCCAGAACTGGACACACAGCTCCAGGTGGGGTCTCAGCAGAGCAGAGCAGAGGGGGAGAATCCCCTGCCTGGGCTGTCCTTTTGAAATATTTTTATTAGAAAATGCATTTTGGGGATAGTTGGAGCACAGACTTTACTTCTTGACATTGTGTGGCCTCTGGAGGTTTCTCTTGCTGCAGCAGCAGCCCACGGACAAGAAGTTACCTCTGCAGCTTTAAGTGTGTAACTCCTGGGATCTGCCAAATGGACAGGAAATTAATGAAGTTTAAATGAAGAGCTGCTCCCTTTTCCAGCTGTCTGATTATTTCTTTTGATTTAGTAGAATCCTGGCAGAGTGCTCCTGATCTAATCACTGAAGCTTGCACTTTGTGATCCAATTACTGCCAGGTTTCTGGACCTGGGTTTTGCTTTGATGGGAACTCCTAAATGTGTGAACTTTGCAGGGGTTGGCTGACAGTTCTCAGCTCTGGCATCTCATTTTAATTATCAGCCCAGTGGAAACAAGTGAAAATTGGTTGTCCCAAAGCAGGCTGCTACCAGAGCAGGTTTCTTTTCATGGGAAAGCTACAACCCTTTTGCCTGGGGGGTGGGGGTGGAAGGGAAATGAAATAACATGATTTTCCACAGACCTGAACATCTCATCTAGCCAGCCCACCTCATTTAAATTAGAGAGTTCTCATTTTAAATTAGAGAAGAGTGGATTTAGATTGGATGTAAGGAACAAGTTCTTTACCATGAGGGCAGTGGATGAGGAACACCCTGAATTAAATCTGGTGATGCCCATGAGGGCATCCAGTTAGAGACTGATGTGGCACTCAGTGCCATGGTCTGGGAGCCACCGTGGCAGTGGATTAAGGGTTGGACTTGATGATCTCAGAGCTCCTTTCCTACCCAAATGATTCTGTGATTCTGTGAAAAATGGAAGAGGTTGCCCAGGGAGGTGGTTGAGGCCTCATCCCTGGAGATATTCAAGGTGAGGCTTGAGGAGGCTCTGAGCACCCTGATCTGGGTGAGGGTGTCCCTGCTGACTGCAGGGTGCTTTGGTTTTAATACTTTTAGGAGTCCCTTCTAACCCAAATTACTTTATGATTCTATCATCTACTTCACTTTTGGCCATCCCTGCAGCCTGCCCAGAGCTTAGTGATGCAAAGAGCTCCAGGCTCAGCTTTTGCTTCTCAAGCAGAGCCTATGAATCCTGACACCTGGTACCTATTTCTAGGTCTCCACCTCTCTGCCAAACCTGCCTTGAACTAATCAGTCAATGTTGGTGTTATCTGGACAAAGATGCCACCAGGACTCTCACATGGTTTCATTTTTCAAAAGGAAGCTCCAGAGCAGAGATAACACTGAGCCCCTTTGCCAGCAGCCCTCCCCAACCCACACTGTGCCCAAAGTTGGGCTGAGAACTGCTGAGTTCAGTGCACTTGGTGAGAAAGCCCAAAACATCTGCTCTGCGCTTTACCAACTTGTACCCCGGGTCTTTCATCACCTGAGGTTGTCACAGTCACAGATCCCCACACCCCAAAAACCCCAGAAAGCAGCTCCCAGGGTCTGCCTGGTGAGACAGCATCACCCCACCACCTCCCAGTGTAGGATACAGGTGCCAGGAATCGCCGGGTGATGAGCCTGGCTGGTGCCCAGTCTCACCTGTGCCCGGTTAGGGCTGGCCCCACTGAGCATGCCCAAGACCTGGGGCCAATAAAAGGTGAGGCTGGGTGGAACCAGGTAGCTCACTCTAGAGCAGGCATGGTGCTAGGCTGGTCACAGTTAGTCCCTGATACTAACCTAGACTACCAACAGCTCCTGTCCCTGGCCTCAGAATCGAGCTCACGCCCTCGGTGACGTCCGTTTCCAGCTACATCTGGTGCAGAATGCAGGCATAGACCTTCGGTCTAAGCCCCCTCTACGAGCGACCGGGAGCGAATCCTTCTACAAATCTTCACTCAGCGACTCGGGTAAGAAGATCTATTACCCTTTCTTTATCTACTTTTGACTGACCGAGAAAAGAATATGGGTTTATCAGCCAGTTCCCTTGCTAAGGAAAACCTGGCAGTGGCGGAAAAGAGAGAACTCTTCCCCGCCTCCGCAGCTGCGTCAGATCTCTGGCAGGAGGTCCGCAAGCTGCTGGAAAAACTTCATAGCCAAGAAGTAGCCGGAGTTAAAACTGGACTAGACGATACATGGGGGGTGGTAATCGACTTATTAAAAGATATAAAAGCCGTGGCAGAAGCCGCGCTCACTGAGCCGCTTCTGCAGGGGACCACACCACCCGCTATGGCCCCCTCGGCACCACCCCCTGAAAAAGAAGAGAACCCCAAACAGGCATACCTGGGGCTAAATAACGATAGGCCGGCCATAAAGGGCATGTCTGGTAAAACCCACCAGTCTGTGGCCGAGATGCTCTCTGACATCAGCCCAGACGAAGTGGAGAAACACCCCAAAAATGACGGCGTGGAGCCGGCAGCCGAAGGCCCTTCTAGCTGCTGCCAGGGCCCACCCCTGCCTCTGCCCTCATCGCCGAGAAAGACCAATACATCTTCCGGACTAGAGGACAAAATATTGGCCCTGCAAGACCAGGTCACTCGGGCCATGAAATCTATGGAACAGCGCACAGTTAACATCGAACGGCGCTCGGCTTTTGGGGAGTATAGGAACACTCCCACCCTCTCCGACAATGAAGAGGATGACATCCCACCGCGACCACGACCAAGCGTCCCCACCGGACGACCGGGCCGTTGGTCCGGCATCATTCGTGATGCCATCCTGGAAGGCAAGTGGGAGCCGAGCACTGTCGCATGCCCTGTTCTCCAGACCAACAACGGCCTACCTGTTTTCGAGCAGCATTCCTGGAAAACTTTACAGCAGGACAGGAAAACCCTGAAGGAGCAGGGTTTGAAAACAGAGAGTGGCCAAGCCGTCTTGGACTGGCTGTTTACTTCAGACATGAACTGCCCGCATGACTGTCGAAGCTTGGCTAGATACCTCCTGACCCCCTTGCAGCAAATCATCTGGGTGAGGGAGTGGGAACGCCTGGCCCAAGCGGAGGCGAATCGGCCCAGGGCACCCGGCGACCCTCTAGCCGGTGTCACGGCCAAAATGCTTACGGGCTCGGGGCACTACGCGGATGTCCAGCTCCAACTACAATTCCCTCCAGCGCTCCACCGTACCGCGGCGACTTTAGCTCGCCAAGCTTTCTATACTGTGCCAGAGCCTAACCCGGTTCCATCCTTTACCGGGGTCAAGCAAGGATCAAACGAAGCTTACCAACACTTCGTTGATCGGCTCTGGCAATCAGTAACAGCTCAGGCAGAACTGTCGCCAGAACAAAAGGAATTGATGTTTAAGCTGTTGGCATTTGAGAATGCCAATCCTAAAATGAAAGCGTTATTCTCCACACTACCGAAAACGGCCCAGGTCTCGGAGATGCTGGAAGTGGCGGCCAGAGCCACCCAGCATCAACAACACCAAGGGATGGCCGGTGCCTTTGCTGCTGCGTTGGAGCCCACCCACAAGCTCCTCGCAGCGGTGGCTCAGAGGCTAAACGGGGGCGGACAAAGAAACCGCCCGAATCGGCCGCCCCGTTCGAACCAACCAAGAAGATCCAACTCATCCTGTTCCCGGTGCAACTCCAAGGGACATAAAAGACAGAGTTGCCAGGCAATTGTGTGGTGTAATCAGTGCCAACAGGCTACCCATAATGATGCTGCGTGCTGGTTCCAAACAAACGGAAGAAACAGCGCGAGAGGCCCCTGCGCGGCGACACAAGTGGCTGGGCCGGCACTGTGGGCCGACTCCCCGCCCCAGCAACACGGGGTAGCCTCGGATTCGATTTATCCACTGCAATAGATGTTACGTTATCGACTTCGGCTGTGTACAGGATTCCGACCCGGACCTACGGACCACTGGTGCATGAGAACAGTAAGGTTGGCACATTGCTTATGGGGCGTTCATCAACAGGTCTAGCAGGACTAATAGTGCTCCCAGGGGTCATCGATGCTGATTACACGGGGGAGATAATAATAATGTGTTTCACATTAAACCCCCCTATGGTAATCAAGGCAGGAACCCGGTTGGCACAGCTGGTCCTGCTTCCAAAAATGGACCTGGGAAGGAACATCCGGACAGCGCGAGGCAACCGGGCCTTCGGTTCATCTGGTAACACCTTAGTAACTTTGGTGCAACAGATGAAGACACGCCCGATCATAAATATTCATCTGGCTACCGGCGGAGAGGAAAAAATTCTCCCCGTGATGATGGACACCGGAGCCGATGTAACGATCATTAATAAAAACGCCTGGCCTCAAAAATGGAAGCTGACCATGGCTCCCGACGCCGTCCAGGGGATAGGTGGTGGTTCCACCCCCCTTCAAGCGCTACGACCAATCCAAATCAAGTTTCCAGAAGGGCAAAAGGTAACTGTGAGACCTTACGTGTTACCTTTGCCCGGTCAACTCGGGGGGTTGATTGGACAGGATGTGATGAGCCAGATAGGGGCCATCCTCTCCATCCTGGAACCCTCCCAACCCCTCCAAAATTTTCGATAAGGGCCACTGCAGATGCGCCGCCAACACCCAGACTCCGTTGGAAGACAGATACCCCTGTCTGGGTGGAGCAGTGGCCCCTCTCTAAGGAGCAGCTAAACATCGCAAATCAACTTATAAAAGAGCAACTAGACACTGGACATATCCAGCCGTCCGCGAGCCCGTGGAACACACCCATCTTTGTGGTTCCAAAAAAATCGGGCAAATGGCGACTTATCCAGGACCTCAGAAAGATAAATGACCAGATGTGGCCAATGGGCGCCCTCCAACCTGGGCTGCCCCTACTAACTATGCTACCTAGAAACTGGCATCTCCTGGTCATCGATCTAAAGGACCGTTTCTTCACCATCCCTCTGAACCGTGAAGACACCGCTCGCTTCGCGTTCACGATCCCATCAATCAACAAGAGTGAACCGGCGAAGCGATATGAATGGGTAGTGCTTCCCCAGGAAATGAGAAACTCACCTACGATATGTCAATCATATGTGGCATGGGCGCTCACCCCGATCAGAGAAGCAATGCCGGAAACGATCATCTATCACTATATGGATGACATCCTATTCTGCCAGCAAGCCCCGTTCCCCGAAAACATCAGCCAGGTCTTGACCGATCGGCTCAAGACCAAAGGACTAATAGTAGCTCCAGAAAAAATTCAAACGAAGTCACCCTGGAGCTACCTTGGGTGGAAAGTGACCAACAGAATGGTGAGACCACAAAAATTGGAGGTAATTCATTCAGTCAGAACACTGAATGACACCCAAAAACTTGTGGGCAAACTCCAATGGGTTAGACCCATTATAGGTCTCACCAATGCGGACATCCACCCCTTTTTGTCCTTGCTACAGGGCACTAAACCAGGGGCACTTGTGGACTGGACAGAGGAGCACTCAAAAGCCCTCAAGCAGGTCATCCACAAGTTGGCAACCGGCTTTGCGGATCGGCGAGACGCCGCCCACCCCATCGGAGTATGGGTATGTAATCACCCCTCATTCCCCTTCGCATTACTCCTTCAGGACTTCACGAGGGAAGAGAAACCAGAGGGACAAAAACACGACGGAATACGTAACCGAGACTCTAGAACATCAGAGTCTCTGTCAATCCTAGAATGGCTATTCCCACCCCATACGGCCCAAAAGAGCATATGGCAGAAGACAGAAATCCTGGCATTCCTCATCCGGAAGGGACGTCAACGTTGCCTAGAAGTAGACGGCCAAGAACCGGAGTGGATCAACATCCCCATCAGGACAACTGATTTCGATTGGATGTTGCAGCACTCCGAGCCGCTACAACTCGCCCTACTCGGATATCCTGGCGAGGTACGTCATGATGGCCCGAAACATGAACGACTTCAAGCCATCAGTCAGTTCCAGTGGATCGAACGGCCAATCGTCCCGGAGCGTCCAGTGCCTGGAATAACAGTATTTACAGATGCTGGAAAGAAATCTCGAATGGCTGCCTGCGTATGGCAGGACCGAGGCCAATGGAAGCAGCATCTGATTCCAGGCACCACCGAGGACAATCTCCAAACACTGGAACTACTTGCCATAATATGGGCCTTGACTCAGTGGCAACGCGTCCCCATTAACATCGTTTCCGACTCGCAATACGCAGTCGGAGTTGCGAACGGAATCGAGGATGCTCTAATCAAGCCAGTGCAGAATAAAAGGCTACAGGAACTCTTTCTATCATTGCAGCGTGCGCTAAGAATCCGAATGCAGCCATGCTGCATATTACATATCCGTAGCCATAAAACAGCACTAGGCTTGGGGGAAGGGAATGCCAGAGCTGACTCTTTAGTCAGCCTAGGCCTGCAAAACCCAGTGACTGAATTTGCCAAAGCCCAGAACAGCCATTCCCTATTCCATCAGAGTGCCAGGGCCTTGAAGAGCATTTTTTCCATCACTTGGGAGGAGGCAAAAGGCATCATTAAAGCCTGCCCCCAATGCGCTCAGTTTGGGCCTACCTTGGGAATGGGCGTGAACCCACGCGGGCTTCAAGCTGGCGAAATATGGCAAATGGATGTGATGCATATCCCAGAATTCGGAAGACAGAAGACACCTAACAATCGATACCTTTTCAGGCATGCTTTGGGCGACAGCTCAGACGGGGGAAAAGGCTCTACATGTGATCCGACACCTTACCAACTGTTTTGCTGTCATGGGGATCCCTCAAGTAGTAAAGACAGACAACGCACCCGCCTACATAGGTGAAAAACTCAAACAATTCTTTGCTACTTGGGGAGTGAAACATATCACAGGAATCCCCCATTCGTCCTCGGGGCAAGCGATCGTGGGAAGAGCTAATCGCACCCTGAAGACATATCTGCAAAAACAGAAAGACAGCAAAATGATGGATCCACAAATGTGGCTTAGTAAGGCTCTCTTTACACTAAACTTCTTGAGCCTAAGCCGCGACCCCCAGGAGCCACCCGTCCTATTACATTACTCGTCGCAGAAGGTCATCCACATGCCTGAAATCCAAATTTATTACAAGGAGCCGACAACGGGACAATGGACAGGGCCCAGGCCCTTGCTATTTACTGGGAGAGGTTACAGTTGTGTCTCATCAGACTCTGGACCTCTCTGGGTACCAAGCAAATGGACGCGCCCTGCCCCGACCAAGCCATAACCATCAGCGCCGGACAACGAGGCACCTCGCGACTGTGATCTTCGCACTCTTTTTTTTTTCATTTCTCCCCCATGAAAAGACACCAAAAAAAAAAAAAAAAAAAAGGGGGGGGGGGGGGGGGGGAATGTAGGATACAGGTGCCAGGAATCGCCGGGTGATGAGCCTGGCTGGTGCCCAGTCTCACCTGTGCCCGGTTAGGGCTGGCCCCACTGAGCATGCCCAAGACCTGGGGCCAATAAAAGGTGAGGCTGGGTGGAACCAGGCAGCTCACTCTAGAGCAGGCACAGTGCTAGGCTGGTCACAGTTAGTCCCTGATACTAACCTAGACTACCAATAGCTCCTGTCCCTGGCCTCAGAATCGAGCTCACGCCCTCGGTGACGTCCGTTTCCAGCTACATCCCAGGGTCTTTCTAGCCATGCTACTACCCCATGTTTGCTCATGTCTTGGCATTGTCCCCAACCCTGATAACTCCTCTGGTCAACATTGTCATCTTATTGCCACAGCTGAGCCATCAGCCCTTCACGTTCTGCAGGGAGGGCACCAAACTCAAGCTGCTGATAGACCTATCTCTAGGCCCACTTAGGATGCTTTTGATCAATGGTTTAATCTCTGTTTGCTCAGGAAAATCCCTCCCTCCCTTCTCTGCTGGCTGGATATGGGGACAAACGTCCCCTTGGCTCGTGCCACCTGGGAGCCCATCTGCATGGACAGCACATCACAAAAATTCACTCTCTGCAACCCAGGGGGTTTTGCTCCCCTTGATTTAGCAGATGGGCAAACAGCATCCTGGCTTGTACCAGTAGGACCAGTGTACCAGCTTGTACCAGTGCTTGGACCAGCACTGGTGTGGCCAGCAGGACAAGGGATGTGATTGTCCCCCCCCTGTGCTGGGCACTGGTGAGGCTGCACCTCGAATCCTGGGGTCACTTTTGGGTCCCTCATGACAAGAAAATGCTTGGTTGAATCCAGTGAAGGACAACAAAGGTGAGGAAGGGCCTGGAGCACAATCTTATGAGGAAATTGGGATTGTTCAGCCTGGAGAAAAGGAGGATGAGGAGAGACCTGATGCTCTGCAGCTCCCTGAAAGGAGGTGGGAGGGAGGTGGGGGGTTTGGCTTCTTCTCCCCAGTAACAAGTGATGGGAGAAGATGAAATGGCCTCAAGTTGGTTCCAGGGAAGGTTTAGATTGCATATTAGAATAAACTTCTTCTCTGAAAGAGTTATTAAACACTGGCCCAGGCTGCCCAGGGAGGTGGTTGAATCACCATCCCTGGAGGTGTTTGAAAGCCATGGAGATGGGTGCTGAGGGGAATGGTTTGGTAGTGGCCTCAGTAAAATTATTGGTTGGACTCAATGATCTTAAAGCTCCAATCAGAGCAATTCTATGATTCTTTAAACTGAGGTGCCAAGAAATGTGTGGTGGCTTCACCAAGGTCTCAGGACAATTGAGGATTTAACTTGTGCTTCCCAAGCCTGGAGGAAATCCTTCTCCTCCAACAGGGCTGTAAAAAGCTGGATAAGTCAGGGAATTATTGTGCTGACAGACAAACCCAGGAGCCTGAGTCAGAGAGACTTTTCCATCTGAAGTCCTGATATCTTTTGAAGACGTGACCATTGCCTTAACTTTCTGTACCAAGCAACCTTCTTGCAGTCAATGGAATGGAGATAAGGAGATGCAGAGATCTTGATGAGATCAGGATTCATCTGACAGGACAAGAAAAGGGTGGAGAAGAACAAAGAAAAAAAAGTAAAAGTAGGAGCCTGTTGAGAATCCAGGCTCCAAAACAGGCCAAAACAGAAAGGCAAAGTTCTCCCCCCAAATACTTCTCTTTTTTTAAAAAAAAAGCAATGGGAGGCATTTGGGCTCCAGCATTGAACAAGCAGCAGAGGTTAAAAAATGAGAACAGTGGAAAAAGAAGCCACGAAAAATAGGCAAAAATGGGGGAAAGCTCACTATATTTCCACCTTTTTTTTTTCTTTTTTTTTTTTTTTTAATCATGAAAAAATGTGAAATTCATCAAGAACTCTGAAAAAATGAACATCACCAATGGAAGATGCCCCCACCCTCCATCATCTGTTTAACACTGGTGGCAAACTTTATCCAAGGAAGGGAAACAAACCCCATTTTCTAGAAGGACCTGACCTGGAGGCCCAGCTGGACCCACCTGACATCTCCTGAGTCCAGTACAAAACCATGACCATGACCCTCCAGGAAAGCTGAGGAGGGACTTTTGAAAAGGGTGTGGAGTGATGGGATGAGAGGGAATAGTTTAAAGCTGCAAGAGGGGAGATTTAGATGAGATCTTAGGAAGAAATTCTTCCCTTTGAGGGTGGTGAGATCCATGACCCAGGCTGCTTAGAAAGAAGTTGTGGCTGGAAATGGGAAATAAAGAGGCAGAGCTAAGGCTCAAAGATGCTCTTGACACAACCTGTGGCTGGAAAACGGTAAATTTTAAGGTGCCCTCAAAAAAAAAAAAATAAACAAAACAAACAAAAAACCAACCTAACCCTGTGATTTATTCTGTGATTTATTCCAAATGGGATGTGAAGATGTGCAGAACAAAAAGCAAAACCCATGTTCCTCACCTGGAACCTCAAGGCCAGGGTTGATGTGACCCAAGCTGAGGTTTGCTCAAAAAAGAGGTGAGAAGGAGAAACCTCTGCAAGGGGAAAGGGTAGAAATGGGCATCCAAGTGAGAAGAAAAACCAAACCATTGGAGACTTCTCTGTGATCCTCATGGAAAATTGAGGCTCTTTTGTATCTTCCCCAGAAAATGGGAAGCCAGGAGATAAATAGTTAAGCAGCAAAGGCCACACTGATGGGGTTTTCTCTGTGTGTGTTTGGTTTTTGCCTGTAACAACATAAAATGTAACATCTTTTGCCCATTCTGGGTTTTTCCCACTGCAGGCTGTTAGTAGCCAAGGATTTTTAAACTTGAAATGTTCTTCATTCTCTATATGACCCTCCCTAAAAAAAAAAAAAAAAATAGAAAAAAAAGACTGTTGAAAGAAGGAATGCATTTTAATTGAAAGCTAAGGAAAATATTTCAGATTTTTTTTTCTGCTGAAATGAGTAAACCCATCAGGATTCATGCTCCTGGTGTATTGCCCTTTCAGAAACAAAATCTCAACCCTAAATGTAGCTGAAAACAACCAGGAATTTTTAAACTTCTTGCTTTTAGCAGCTGAAGCCTGGATTTTCTTATTATTGTTTAAGCAGCCACTCATCCAGAGATGCTTTAAAAGCTTCTTAAACCAAGCAAAATCAAACAAAAAAAAAAAACTACTCAGTGAAATTCAGCAGAATAAAAACATCAGTGGAAAGAAAATATGATATTTTGAGGCCAGAAACAAAGAAAAAAAAAAAAAAAAAAAAAAAAACTGATCCTTCTATTTTGCTGCTTTTGGTCTATTCCAGCCACAACACAACTGATATTTTTCTTGATTTTTTTGAGGGGAGTGGATTTTCCACTGAAGTGAAAAATGCATTTCCTAATTAGTTCTACTTCTAACGTGTGGGTGCTTTGGTTTTTTTTTTTTTTTTTTCCCCTGGAATGAAGTTTAGACACACAGCTCTACCACAGTCTGTATGGAAAGGTGCAAAAAAAAAAAAATTGTCTTTTTTTTTTTTGAAGACAGTAAATTCAAAATATATATTTTTAAGAGAAACCCTCTATGGGTGCCTGCAGCTGTTTCTCTGGGATGCTTTACCTATCTTTGGGTGTTAACAACTGGAATATCCTCCCATGTCCTGCTGGCATTGCAGTGAAATTTCACAGCTGTTCTGCCAAAAATACATAATCCTGTGTTAAGACAGAGGACTAAGTGCTCTGGGAGCAGGAGGTCCTGTTCTGGATCTCCTATCCCCCACAAGGCTTTTAATCATCCTTTCCCTGGTCTTGCCAGATAATAAGGATCTACCTGCCCTGCAGGGTTGCTCTGGGGCTTAACTTGGTAACCTTCAGAAAGTGCCCTGGGAACCTTTGTGACAGGGAAAAGAAAAAAAAAAAAAAAAAAAAATAAAAGGAAATAAAAAATAAAAAGGAAAAAGAAATGATCCAGCCTGATTTTGCTCACGTGTGGCAAAGATTGCTGGGGGGAGGCTAAAACTGATCAGCACAAAGAAGCCCAAGGCATCCCTGCACAGGTTGCATCCTTCTTTCAGCCTCCTGGGTACCACCAGAGGTGACATTGCAGTGACATCTTTTTCCACCCCGTGTGAAGACGTGTGCTTTTGTCATGTCTTTGCTGCCATGTGTAAAATCTAAGGCTGCTCCCTTCCCCTTGCCTGCAAAGCTGCCAGCACATCTCACCTGGTTATGGGACAAGAACCCAAGGGCAGCTGCAAGGTGCAGCTCACGCTCTCCAGCTCAAACTGAATCTCCCATCTCAGGGCATCCATCCCATCCCTGCCACCTGCCCAGGGCAGGACAATGTGGAGCTGAGGCTGAGTTTCTCTCTCCTGCCAGACAAGAGTTATTTACACCTCTTGGTTCAGTGTCTGCTCAGCCAGGAATGCTACAGATCCCTACAGCTCCGTGTACAAGCACACCAGGATTTATCCTTGAATCCCAGACTGGTTTGGACTGAAAGGGACCTTAAAGCTCATCCAACCCCCAGTGCCATGGGCAGGGACACCTCCCCCAGCCCAGGGTGCTCCAAGCCCCATCCAACCTGGGCTGAGACACTGCCAGGGATGGGGCAGCCACAGCTTCTCTGGGAAACCTGGGCCAGGGGCTCAGGACCCTCACCCCAAAGAGTTTCTCCCTAATGTGCAACCTAAATCTCCCCTCTTCCAGTTGAAAGCCATTACCCCTTGTCCTATCACACCATGCTGCTGCAAAAAGTCCCTCCCCAGCTTTCCTGTAGCCCCTTCAGTGACTTTGTATCTGTCCTTCTGCATTTTTTGTACCTGGAATAATCCATAAATCCATCGTTGGACTGACTGACAGACAACAGCTATAACTAGAGACACATTCAAATCCAGGTTCCTCCTGATTCTAACTGGCTTTCTTTCTTTGTTTTTTTTTTTTTAATTCCACCAAAACCTTCCAAACTCAAGGAATCCTCTTCTCCCCTCTTCTCCACCACCCTCCCCAGGACCCAGAGCTCCTTTTGGACCTGTGGGACAGATGAAAAATCAGAGGCTCATCTGCCTCCTCTTGCATTGCCCAACAGAGAATATTGTTTATTCACAGTACCAGCACTGTATTAATGATCAAAGAATGAGGGATAATTAGCTACTGATTTGCCAGCACACCCAAGTATTCTTTCCACCCTGCTGGAGTTTTGCCTAAGGAGAGCAATATCATTTCCTGATAAAATGAACTTTCATGTTGTGGTAGCTTTTAGGGTTGCAGCTTGCTGTGGGTTTCCTTGCTTTTCCCCACAGATGACAAAATGTCACCTTCAGCCAGGATTTCCCAACCTGGACAATCATTCCAGGTGGCTGTGAAGCTGGAGGTTGAGCCTAAAAGGCAAAACCAGGTTGGGTTTCAACAGAATTAAAGGATCAGCAGCTCTGTTGCTAATGCCAATACACCAGAGGTATAAACACCAGGGATTCTTGTCTTTAGGGTACCAAACAAAAAAAGGAGAAGCAGGAAAACCAGCAGGCACTTCCTGATGGTCAAGGGAAGCTGGAAGCTTTCTATGGAATCTCTGCATCATAGTCTGAATTCCTGCTGCCACGAGTGAAGGTTGTGATGGTCACTTGGCTGGAGACCAGCAGCCCAAGGGGGGTTCTGAGTGGGTTTTGGTGGGATGTTTCTGGGAAGCTGGATGGGATGTTTTTTGGGATGTTTCTGGCATGGATCTGTCATTAGGAAAGAATAAAATTCCCATGATGTCACCTCAGCTTCAGGAGCCGTTGTGGAGAACACATGGAAATGAGATTGAATCCCAAAAGAGCCCTGGTGGCACTTGGAGATTAACAACTATTTGATGAGCTCTGCTCATCCACCCCCTGATCCTGAACATCCCCCCGGGATCTGAAGGAGCAGAGTCCTTCCCACCAGTCCTCAGGGTGCCTGAGGCTTTTAGGTCCCCAATTCCCAAGGAAGTTTGGGTCCTCTTTTCTTCAGCCAAGCTGAGGCTGGGGTGGCTGGGGGAGGCTTTGTGACCCCAATGGGTCCCAGCTCAATGTCCCCAGCCCAGGGAATTCAACTGTGACAGAACCAGGTGAAGAGAGGAAGATTTCCAGAAAGATCCCAACCACTCCAGGTGTCCCTTTCTGGAGGACACTGTCAACCTCATTCCACACACTGAGCCACAGGGTGTTTTTTTTTAACTTGTTGACAAAGACTAGGTGTTTTTATGACTTTTTTTTTTTTTTTCCTCTGTTTCCCATGTTAAAAATTGTCAATATTTTGTGGGTTTTGGACTGCTCATCCTATCCAAGGTCACACCAACCTCCTACATTCCCACTCAGCCCTGCCAGCAGGTGAAACCCCCCCACTTGTCCTCTGCTGGCGTGGGAGCATTTCACATGGGTTTGGAATTTGGAAGTTCAGTGCTTGGAGCATCAGGATGAAAAATCAGTTTGGCTTTGGGGTTTCACTTTCGTTTCTCCTTTTTTTTTTTTTTCCTTTTTCTTTTTCTTTTTTACTTTATTCTCTCCAGCGTAAGTGCCTTAATTCAACCCCACGTGACCACACAGAGAGAAAAATTATTTTTTTTATTTTTTACTTCTTTTCCAAACCCAGAAGGAAATCAGTGACGAAGCCACCACCCTTCCCACCGCATCTCCCACCCAGAGGCGGATGATTTGGGTCAGGATTGGCTTTTTTTTTTTTTTTTTCCTCATCATCATCCCCAACCCCAACCCTCCCATTCCCACAGCCCAGCGCCTGGTGCGGGATGCTCGGAGGGGGAGCAGGGGCATCCCCTCTGGGTCCAGCCCTTCCCTTTCCCGGCGGCGACGGGGCTGGTCGGGGCACTGACCCCAGCGCCGGGGAGTCTGGAGCGGAGCTGGCAGCCTCCTCTCCCCTCCATCATCCCACACCTCATCAATAGGGGCTTTGACAGCCACGGCCTCGCCGCCCCGACGGCACCGCCGACGGCACAGCTCGAGGAGGGGTGGGGGTGCCAGCAGGCAGCCCCCCAAGTTGAGGTCGAAGGCAGAAAGGTTCGAGGTGCAGGCAGCCCCGTGGATGAGGATGGGGGGGGGAGGGGGGATGTTGTAGGGAGAGGGATGGTTTGGGGACGCGGGAGGCTCCGTGGGGTGGAGTGAAAGCTGGGATGGGGATGGGATGGGGCTGGGATGCAGGCAGAACGGTGGGGACGGGCAGAGGAAGTCCCAGGAGGGACTGGGGTACAGGGAGCCCTAGAAGTCAGGGTGCAGGCAGGAATGAGGGGCTGAGTGCAGGCAGAACAGTGGGGACAGGCAGAGCAAGTCCCAGGGGGGACTGGGGTACAGGGAAGTCAGGGTGCAGGAAGGGATGGGGGACTGGGTGCAGGCAGCACTGTGGGGACAGGCAGAGGAAGTCCCAGGAGGGACTGGAGTACAGGGAGCCCTAGAAGTCAGGGTGCAGGCAGGGATGGAGGACTGGGATGGGACTGGGATGCAGGCAGCCCCATAGGGCTGGGATGCAGGCAGCACTGGGGTGACAGGCAGAGGAAGTCCCAGGGGGGACTGGGGTACAGGGAGCTCTAGAAATCAGGGTGCAGGCAGAAATGGGGGCTGGGTGCAGGCAGGGATGGGGGGCTGAGATGCAGGCAGCGCTGTGGGGACAGGCAGAGGCAGTCCTAGAGGGGACAGGGGTATAGGGAGCCCTGGAAGTCAGGGTGCAGGCAGGGATGGAGGACTGGGTGCAGGCAGAACTGAGGGGACAGGCAGAGGAAGTTCTAGAAGGGGTTCTAGAGGGGTACAGGGAGCCCTAGAAGTCAGGGTGCAGGCAGGGATGGGGGACTGGGTGCAGGCAGATGTGTGGGTCAGGTTGCAGGCAGCCCCATTGTTCTGGGGTAGGGGCAGCATCACTGGTCAGGGGGTACAAATGGCCCTTTGGATCTGGGAGGGGTAAAGAGGGGAGGAAGAAGAGTAGAGGGAGCATCACCTGTCAGGATGTGCAGGGACCCCCATGGATGAGATGGTTCTGATGGTCACATGGGGCAGAGCCTGACAGACAGATCCACAAGAGACACCCGTGGGCAGGAGCACACACAGGGAAAGGTAAGGACACATGGGGATGGGGAAGGACATAGAGTGATTAGGTACAGGTGGCCAGACATGTGAATGAGAGAGACATGGGCACATGGACAGGTTTGTGTAGTTAAATAAATAGATATTTTGGGGAGTAGGTACCCAGAAAGTGGCAACTAGACATAGGATTAAGCAGAAAGGTCCATGGGCATATGGATATATGGATTATGGATAGGTGGATAGATGGGTTAGGGATATATAGATCCATGGCTAAAAGGATGAATGCATATGTGGATAAAGGGATAAATGGATGGAAGGGCAGTGATTCCAACCGAGGTTCTTCCCTGCCAGGGCTCCAGCTGATGAGTTTCCAGGCAGCTTGGCCTTGTGCCTGATGCAGGAGGCATCTCCAGCCTCTCTGGGATGGGAAAGGGTTTTCCATCATGGCTGTTCAGGAGGGGCTGTGCTTGGTTTTCCATCCTGATGTCATGGACACGAGTGGCTGTGCCCAGACTTGAGCCTCCAGCTGGTCCCCGACAGCCAGGGAGGTCACTTCCCAGCATGGTGACAGCTCCACACACGTGTTTTTATTGTCATTAAATCAAAGTGACACAGTAATGACAGTAAAATGTGTGGATGGCTGTAGGAGTGGGTGACAGGGACCTGGGGGGGTGACACAGCCCTATTCATCTCTGGGGGGGGACACCTCTTGTCCCTGTGGTGATGCTTGACCATTCACCCCCACCCTGGTGACACTGGGGCATCCTCCACCTGCCAGTGATGTGGTCATTCACCTAATGCAGCCCCCTGATATTTTGGGTTCATTTCTCTCAATTTTGGCAGCAAAGCTGACAGACAGGACCGTAGCACATTGATCCACGTCCTATTTTTCAGTGTCTACCCTGGGACAGCTTTGTCCCCTACAGCAGGGATCTGCCACCCACCCTCGGTTACACAGACACACAGGGTGTCACAACAGGGCACACGTGTTCTGGATTCCAGGTCCAAGGAGATCCTGGTTCCTGGTGGGTTTTGGATCTTTCCTCTCCCCAAATCACCCTGGAACTGACCCTCAGCCTCAGCCTCTCTCCTTTTCTGCTGCCTCAGAGCCCAAAGTGCTGCTCCACACACCCCTGCATCCCATAGCTTTGTCCTGGAGGAATTGATCCGTATTTCTTTCCAAAAAGAAAAAATCAAGAAAAAATATAGAAAAATGAAACAGCAGAATATTTTGGGAAGGAGAGGGAAGACAAAAAAGATTTCAAAATGTCCCTGGAGCATGATGCTCTTCAGACACCCTGCTCCCAAGCAGCCATGCTTGGCCTTTGGGTGTGTGCAATTTCGGGGGGGGTTGGGGGTGGGGGTGGCATTTTAGGACCACTGTCACCCTTCAAACAGACAGTGACATTTGTTTAGGAAAGCAGCTCTGAAGGAGTGACCTGAGGATTTGAGAAGCTGGGGAGGAGGGGGGACAAGATAAAGCACCCCCCCAGCTCTGCCTGCTTCCTGCCCATGCTCTCCATTGGGTGTTTTTTTGGGGGGTTTTCTCCGGGTTTTTCCTTCTTTTTTTATTGGCCAGACCAGGGGAGGGCAGGACCTGGCAGGGATGGGTCTGTAACCCCACTCCCCGGGTCACTCCATCCCCAACCCCCCCAAAAAAAAAAGTCAGGCAGGGGGTGGGGGAGGTGGCTGTGCCGCCCCGGGATGTCTCCGGGCTCGCAGGGAGCCCCGTCCCGTTCCCCACCTCCCCTTCCCGGCCTAATCTTGCCTTTCTTTCCCCAAAAAACAGGGATACAGCCAGGTCTGGTCCCTTCCCCTAGGGATCCTTCCACCTCCCAAATTGCATCGGCTGCTCTAACACAACCCAGCGCTGTACGAACCCCCCCGGGCTGCACCTCCACGTCCCCCATCCCTAAATACCTGGAGATAATAATTAAAGATCTTTACCTATCGATAAATGCCACCCACCCGAGAGCACCGGTATTTTTAGAAACCAATTGCTCCCCCCTCCCCCCCTTTCCACTGCCCCGGGGTGACCCGACCCCTCCCGTAGCACCCAGAGCCATCCCCGCACCCATCCCTAGCCCCCAGACCCATTCCTAGGCATGGAATAATAATAATAATAATAATAATAATAATAATAATAATAATAATAATAATAATAATAATATATATATTATATATATATATATATATAAAAGTTTTTTGTGTCCATTTGCCCCCGTATTTTGGTTTTGGTTTGTTGGTTGGGGTTTTTTTTTTTCCCATTTTAAATCCATTTCTAAATTTTTGTTGGGGTTTTGGGTTTTTTTGCGTTCAATTTTCAGCACAGTCCCGCAAAGAAATGTTTAAATCGCCCTCCCCTCCCTCTCTTCCCTCTTCCTAATGTGTGGATTTTTGTTGTGGTTGTTGTTCACTGCCACTGGCGGGTGAATCTTCCAACACCCGGAGCTTAAACTCTTTAAAAACAGCCGCGGAATTAAACTTAGATGCGGAAAAAAAGAAAAACCAACCAGCAAACCCGGCATCGTATTGATTTATTTCTTTTTCGGGAGCTAGGAGGGGGGGGAAGGGCTGGAAAAAAAGAGTGGAAAGGCCGAGGTTTGGTTACAAATTTCGTTAAAAGCTTCGCTTTGAGCAGGGGAAAAAAATAAAATCTGCGAGTGAAGAGTTGAGATTTTTTTTTTTTTTTCCTTCTGGCTCCGCTCTGCTGTGTCCTATCCTCTTTTTGCTCTTTTTCTTTTTTTTTTTTTTTTTCTTTTTTTTTTTTTCGGGATCAAAAGGGTCCGAAATCCATCCTCACCCTAACCCCAGACTCGTTTGCACAAGGCTGGGGGTTCGGCATTGATTTTTGGGGTGTGCATCAATATTTCCCCACACACAACTCCCCAAAAGAGGCAGGATCGGGCCACAGAAACGCAAATCTGACCGCGGGATTATATATATATATATATGTTTTATTTATTTATTTATTTATTTAATGCTTTTTTTTCCTGGAAAAGGCAAAACCAAAGCAGGTCCCCTGCTCGCGGTAGAGCTGCTCGGGTAGTTTCAATCTGTTTATTAAATCGATTTAATTCGATTTTTGCTCGTCTGTCTTGGTTTTGGTTTTTTGTCGTTTTAATTTTTTTTCTTTTTTCTTTTTTTTCAGAAGAAAAGGCTGAGATCCAGCAGAAATTCAACGAAACTTCAGCTGCTTCTGTGGAGAAAATCACCAGGGATTCTTGTGAGGCGTGGAGGGGGGGACTCATGTCCGAAGCTCAGCACATCTGGATCCACAGCTGCTTTGGGAAGGATTAAAAAAAACAGACATCGATATATTTAATTTTCTTTTATTTCTCTGCTTGCCGAGAGCCCTGTGCTCATAAGCCTATTTGTTATTATTATTATTATTATTATTATTATTATTATTATTATTATTCTATAACACAGCGTGATAAAAATCGTTACATAGGTGACACTATGTACTTCGGTGTGGGAGAATATCCATCTTATCTGTAAGACACGTATCTAAAATGCATTAATAGCCAATCCTTACGTCAGAATGCATTTATAACTCCATACTTATTATTACAGATACGTTTTCCCCCGTGGGATTAAAGTAGAAATATCTGCCACGCACAGGGGGGGCACCAGTGATGATATTTCCTCTATTTTATTTATTTATTTTATTTATTCATATTATTTTATTTCACCTTCCCGGCTACATTTGGTTGGGGTTTGTTTGTTTGTTTGTTTCTCACGGATTTTTAGCCTCTGCCCGTGCCCAATCCCATCTTCCCCTTTTGGGGGGGTTTGCCCCTTCCCCACATCCCCTCGGAGTAAGATGGGGGGGGGGATCTCGAGTCCCCCGGGACCCTCTTTCTGCCCCGGGTACCCCCCCACAGCTCCCTTCACCTTCCACCCCCCCTTTAGAAAATCCCTCTCCTCCCACCTATTTTTTTTTTCCCTATTTCCTCCGCCTCTTTTATATGAAGATTTTTAGTTTCCCCTGAGATTTTTTTTTCCCGAGCCCCCCAAAACCCGCTGCCATCCCCCCTCACCCTTCCAGCTGGATCGAACCCTCAATTTTTTCCAAGGGAAAAATAGGGAATACTAAAAGGTGTCAGCGTTATTCCCGGGCCTGCGGGACTGCTCCTCGGATTTCAGAGACCGGAGTTAAATGTTCCCATGGTGGAAAAAAAAGAAAAAAAAGTCTTTTCGGGGGAAAGACCCCTCCCTATGAGCTGGGTGCCCGGTGGGACCCCATTTTTCAGGGGGGTGCTGGGTGCTGCACTTCACCATTAACCTTTAAACCCGGCGGCATTTGCGGAGCACGGGGAGGCGAGGGAGGAGGAGAGGACAGGGGGGGGGGGGGTGTGTTTAATTTGGGGAGAGGTGTTCGTTTTGGGGAGGGGGGCACCCCCAAACAGGCTGGGATTGAAGGGGAGAGCGGCTGCGACCTCTTCACTCTGCTTGGACTATGAAGGGCTTGGGGAGGGGTGCTTAAATTAAGCTTAAACGTAGCCCCCCCCCCCCGTGAAATGCCCTAAAAGGGAGCTGCTTCCAATGGGACTGGGGAGGGGTTTCACATCCCACCCACCCCCAATAAATCCCTCATATTATTTGGGTGTCCCCGCCGGCTGTGTGTGGGGTGCTGGACTTTGCCTGCAGCGTGGGGCCGACCTCGTGGAGATGCCCCTAGGAGGTGGCAGTTGTTTAATTTTATTATTTTATCCTTTTTTTTTTTCCTTTCTTTCTTTCTTCTTTGCATAGCAATGAGACCTGGCGCCCGGCTGATGGTGCAACAGATACCAGCCAACCCCCCCCTATCCCCTAACCCCCACCACCTCCCACCCCTTTTTTCCTCCCATCACCGCCCACTTCCACGTGATGTGGGTAAACCAGTCAGCGAGTGGAACTGGGGAGCCTGGACATACTGGGGAGCCAAGTTTGGAAGGGGGTAGGGGCTCAAACAGACCCCCGCTGCCCCTGATCTTCCCCCTTCTACGAAGCCGGAGCAGGCAGGAGCCAGGCAGCTCTGAGCCCTCTGCCTTCCCCACAGAGAGGGGGTCTCATCGCCCCCTCCTTCCCCTTTCCCCCTCCTCCATTCCCCAGCACCGAAGGTGGGTAGCGCTTCTCTGTCCCCTCTCTCCTGTCCCCCCACCCCGCTGGCACTCCGGGACCCCAGCGAGCTCCTTCCTACTGGGCTGCCCTCAAAGTTTCCTCCTATTGTCTCCACCGGCTTGAAAACGGACTTGATTTTGCTTTTTTTTTTTTTTTTTTTTCTGGGGCTGGGTTCTTTTTTTAAAAAATATTTTATTATTATTATTACTATTATTATTACTATTATTATTTTTACTATTAAGGCAGGAAGGTAATTCACTCCTTTTTTTCTCTCCTGTGGGTTTCTTTTTTTTTTTTTTTTTTTTTTTTTTTAAGAATCTTGTAGAAAGGTTCCATCCACCCCAGGCCGTTCACACGGACTCTGTTCCCTATCCCCCGAATTTTTTTTTATTTTTTTTTTTTTGGGAACACACACACACCTCCCTCAAACCCCTTTTTTCCCGGCTCGTTTCCATTCTTACCCCTTCCCGACGCTGCCTCTGGCTTCTCCCCCTTCTCTCCGGGCTGCCTGCCGGTCTCTCCTGCTGCCCTCCCGGGTATCAGGTCCTTATCTCCTGGTTATCTCTTCTGCTTCTAAATTCAGCCCAGCGGAGGGGGTTCGGCCTGGGGAATCTGCTCGTTAAATCTAAATCAGTCCCAAGAGTTATTTCTCCGGACATAATTCCCCCCCCCTCTTATCAAATCCAGCCTTTTTCCAGGGGTGAGGTGGTTTTCTAGGATCCCTCCATGATCTGCAGAGACAAAAAAGCACCTCGGATGGTTTCACACACCCCCCCCCCCAGACCTTCCTTGGGAAAGTTATTTCATCTTCACCCCCCTCCTGACATTTTTTGGGTCTCACCATTACAAGCCACACGCCAGGCCCCCGTGGCAGCTCGTGCCATGACCCAAAACCAGCCCTTCCACCCCCAAAACTCTCACACCACGAAAGAACCCACGGAGAAAAGCACCCACTATACCCACCCGCCCCTCGGGGCACTGGCACATGCCACTCCACCAGACCCACGGCATCCCTGGTCCCCAGTGGGTCAACCCACTCTGCTTCCAGCTTCACCCGCGGAGAAAAATCGAGGGGGATGGGGGAGAAAAAAAAACACGCAGGAAAGGAGAGTTCTGTGGGTGCTACCAGGGGTCTGCTCCACGTCAGTGGGGCTGGGCATCACTGATGGGGGGTGCAGTGGTTAATCCCCCCCCTCCCCGTTTAAAAACCCCTTTTTTCACGCGTGGCCAGGCTTGGGAGGGGGTGGATACACGGGGAGGGGGGGTGGGTGTCCAGCCAGCCTTCCTCCTCGCCTTTCCTCACCATCTGCCTAATTCAATCGTCCCCCCCCCCCTCCTGTTTCCCCCCCCTCGCCACCCACATCAAACACCGGCCTCGGGGGCTATTAACAACTTAAAGCACCCATCCTACCTGCCGGACAAAGGTGGGGAGTTTTGTGGTTTTCTTTCTATTTTTTTTTCCCCTTTTATTTTTGCTTTTTTGTTGTTTTGTTGGTTTTTTGGGGTTTGGGTTGTTTTTTTTTTTTCTCTCCAGGCCTTAGCACTGAGCATCGCTGTCTCTCACCTTCCCTGCTGTTAAACCCCCAGCCCCCGGCCCCTGCTTTTTTTCACCCCCCTTGAACTACTCTAACCTCCTTATCTCCTCCACCCCGAGGTGGGCTCCCGGCCCGACCACATCCCCCTAAATCCCCCCCCCTCACCCCTTTCCCTTGCCTCTCCGAAGGTGTTGTTGGACGGGGCGGGGGGAGGTTGGTTGGAGCAAGACTGGGAGGAGACTGAGCGAGGAGGGTTTTAAGCAGCCCAGCCCCACCGTGAAGGGGTGGGGGGTAGGGGGTGTGGGTGGGTGGGTGGGTTGGTGGTGGGGGGGGCGGGAGGTGATGGATGTACTCCAGTGGGAGAAGCTAAATCCAAGCGGGAGCTAAATCTTCCCCTCCTGGAGAGACCCCGTGGACTTCTTGCTTGGGGTCTCTTCGAGAGGTGGCCGGACCTGCTGAAGGTGGTGGGGAAGGTGGGTGGTGGGGAGGAGCTGGGGAGGAGGTGGGGGGGAGGTGGGAGGTGGGGGAGAGGTTTGGAGGTAAATCGCATCGCTGGTGGTGTTTTGGTTTTGGCTGGAAGGCTGTGCCCACTCGAGACTTGCTTCGGCCACCACCACCGCTCGTCGCAAGGGGAAAAGTGGAGCCTGAGGTTTTCTCCGTCGCTCTGGATTGTGGCCGGGGACCCGGCTGGGGTTTGGGGGGTGCTGGCACGAGATGTACCAAAGTTTAGCCATGGCAGCTAACCCTGGCCCACCGACCTACGAAGGGGCAGGTGGCTTCATGCACAGCACGGCCGCGGCCTCCCCTGTCTACGTGCCCACCACCAGGGTCACCTCCATGCTCCCCAGCCTTCCTTACCTCCAGAGCAGCGGCTCTTCCCAGCAAGGCAGCCCCGTCTCCAGCCACTCCATCTGGACTCAACCTGGAGCCGAAACCGCCGCTTACAACCCGGGATCTTCTCACCCTCCGGTATCACCTCGCTTCTCCTTCTCCACCAGCACCCCCATCCCTGCTACCTCTTCCCGGGAAGCCGCGGTGGCTTACAGCAGCTCCTTGAACCTTTCTGCTAACGGGAGGGAGCAGTACAGCAGGGGGTTCGGCAGCTCCTATTCCAGCCCTTACCCGGCTTATATGAGTCCTGAAATGGCCACCACTTGGACTTCTTCACCTTTTGACAGCCCCATGCTGCACAACCTGCAGAGCCGAGGGACCCCCGCAGCCGCCCGCCACGCCAACATAGGTGAGCACAGCCAGGGCTGGGATGGGAGAGGGAGGGTTTGGGGTTTGTTTTTTTTCACCCTAACGACCCCCTAAATTTTTGCTTAGGGTAGGGAGAAATTTAGGATGGCACCACCAAAGCTACGGAGGGGTCCGGAGCTGTTAGGGATGCAACCCCCTTAATTTTTCTCCATTTAAAAAAAAACCCCACAGTTTCAAAATATCCTCAAGACCCACGGTGTTGAAAAAAATATATATATAATTTAGGGAAGGCCTGGAGAGGCAAGGAAAGGATGTGTTGAGCTCCCATGGAAGTGCCCGCTGGGGATTTGGGGGCTGCGGTGAGGATGACGGCGGCTCGCAGGACCACGATGCTCTGTGGGTTTGCAGGCAGCCCCTTTCCGGCTTGGTTTAGGTGTAAAATGTGGAAATTGTGTGGAAAATGAGGAAATTGAAGTTTGACCTGTGAATCCCAGATCTTCCTTTTGGGCTGTTCCGTGTTATGTCCGTTTTTTTAATTTTTGGAGAAGTTGGTTAGGCGAGAAAAAGAGAAAGAGAAGGGAAATTTGGCCACCGGTGGGGTGGAGAAGGAAGGAGAAAAAGAAACACATTTTTATTTATTAATAAAGGGACTCACAGGCACATCTGAACGATCCAGCCTTGTATCTATGGGTCTCGCTGCCTCGAAAAAAATCCCAGCCCTGATTTCTTGTGCCGATCCTAATCTCGGAGCTCCTGATTTCATTAAGTATCCTTGGGTCCTACGACCAGAAATCGGCCCAAATAACTTAAAATATCACATCATTATTATTATTATTAATTTTATATGTCAGAAGAGGGAGAAAGGAGGAGAGAAATGCTGGGCACCTTTTTACATCGTGGTTTCATAAACCCTTTTTCCCTCCTCGCCTTCTCTCCAGTAAGGTATTTTTGACGGCTTCGAGGTCGGGGTTAACCAAGAAATTAACTCAAATTTGTCTGCAGATGAGTTTTAGGATTGCTTCCTTTACCCTGAATTTTGGAGGGTAATTTTCCCACCAGGTCTAGCAAGTTTTGCTTGGTCTTTAGTATTATTTTAAGACATTAAAGAAAGGAAAGTTGGGCATTGGTGAAGACTTTGTCCTGCCAAAGATCTTTTTGCTTTTCTTCGGGCGTTAAAAGGCGGAGAACGGATTACCTCTAAGGATTAAATTTTGGCCAACTAGGAGATGGTTTTGGGAAGCCACGAGATGGTCGAAAGTCTAGGGGAAAAAGCAAGATGAGGGGAATAATCAAATAATAATTGAATGTAATCCTCAGAGACACATGCGCAGTGGTATTTGACTGCTCTGCGATCACTTCCTTGGCTGAAAAGAAAAAAAAAATCACCTTTTTTTGCAGTCTTCTCCAAAGGGTTCTTAGTCATAAAATTAATTAACTTAAGCCGCAAATAATGCAAACGAAGAGCTGCAGTTGCAGAAATATCAGGCAGATTTTTAAAGGTGAGAACAGAGATTTTTTTGGGAGGTTTCAAGCCGTGCGTTTAGCAGCAGTTTACATTGCAAGTCTCGCAGCCCTGAATTTTGGTGGCAAAAAATGCTTTTTAATCAGGTCTTTTGAAATAAATGTGTCGAGTCAATCCAGAAAATTAGAAATTAGTAATGAAGGAGGAAGGAGCTGGAACCTCTTCACATGGCCAGGTCCTGATTCGGGTGCCTGATTCACGGTGTTGCCTCCCACACTGTTGAAACCGGAGGATTTATTAGCGGGGTTTTAATTACTCCTGTGCTTTGAGTGTGGAAAGAGCATTTGCTTTTAAAGGAAAAAAAATCGGGTTATGGTGAAAAAAAAATTACAACGTCTGAAAAAAAACTGCGTGATAACTGGCAGGTTTTAAATTCAGGATTCAGGTGGTTTCGGGGATTTTTTTTGGAAGGCAAGCGCCCTTGGAAAGCAATTTAAGGTGCAGTCCTGCCCCTTTCCGTCTTCTCCCGGAGTCGGGATGCGGCTGCTGCCGGGTCCCTTCCCGATGTTTTGTACGGGCTGTGGGTATGGAACGGGTTGTGGGAAGCACATCCAGCCTGGATGGTCATTTATTAGCAGGAAGAAGGTGAGGTTTTTAATAAGAAAAAGTGAAAATCCCCTGAGGGCTGAAAACCTGAAGGCACTGAAAGATTTAATGTTCGGTGGGGAGGGGACCCATCACAGACCGATTTTAATAATACACTGAGCAAGTCTTGGCACAGAGGAGCCCAGACCCCTTCCTTTGCCTTTCCTTAGGACTAGAATTATTTTTATTCTCTGCACAATGAGGAATCCCAAGGTGGAAACGCAAAGCTTTGAGCAAGGATGATTAAATCGAGGGATTTTTCTTTTGCAGCGCTCTTATTTTCCTCCAGGGATTTTGCTTCCTGGGGAACAGACACCTTCGGATAGCGCTAATTGTAGAGCACCTTGGGGTCATTAGAATATTAATTATTCTCATTTTCTTAACCATGAAGACCAAGTCCATGCAGGTGTAGCTGGATACGAAAACAGAGTTACACAGGTCTATGCAGTGGCATTTTTTTTCCCCTTCTGTAAAGTCGGGGGAAAATGTTTAGTGAAATCTATGCAAAGGTGATCGAAAATGGAAAATTCCTCATATTTTTTTTTCTTTTTCTAATAAGAGGAATTTTGGCTTGGGTTAAAATATGCCGGTGCAGCTCTGTGGTATGAAGCCCTGGGTGCGTAAATCACATCAGCCCACTCAAAAAACTTTTCCCTTCTGTGAGCTCCAAATGCCAAATTTGGGCTTCTCAGGGCAAGGCTGGCGAAAGATTTCATCACTCTGAAGAGCACGATCAGACCCTGCGAGGTCGAGGCAGTGAACTTGCTCCAGGCATTGCCTGGGATGGGCTTTACGATGGATTCCCGACTTAATGAGGCATGAAAAGGACCCGTTGCACACTCTCCTTAGTTCCCTGCCAGAGCAAAAAAAAAAAAAAAAAAACCAAAAAACAAACCAAAACCAGCTTGAAATCTGTTCCAAAATCAGTAGGAATGGGCAGTTTGCCTCTTTCCCTTTTTCCAGGCAGAGGGGAGCGGGGATCGAGAGCAGAACGGGAGCCCGTCCGCATCCAGCTCGCTCCTTCCTGGATAGGGATGGAAACCCAGATCCTGGTTTGCGATCCCCACCTCCCGTAATTTTGCTTTGGAAAAAAACAAAAAACCAAAAAAAACCCAAACCAAAACCATTTTAGTTTTGCTTTTGCTGTGGCACCCAGGAGGTTGATGTGGTTGGGATTAAACCGTGGCGAAGGGCTGGGGGTGTTTCAGGTGGGTGCTTCAGGTTTGGTTTTATTGAAGTGGGAATGAGGGTTCCCCGAACACAGGAGCAGCAGCTGGGAAGATCAAAGCCCGGAGAAGACTGCTGCTGGTTGGAAAATGTCTTCTCCACTGCTGGTGGGGGGAGATATCGTGAAGCAGATCTTAAGCTTTCCCATAGGGATGCTAAGAGATTTGCCCTATAGCATCCCCCCCGGGCAGGCATTTCCAGTGATTCATCGGCATTTGTTGCAATCCTCAAGCAGCCCCTGACCTTCCCCAGAAACCTAAGGACAAAGTGGCTGCTCCCCGTGGTGAGGAGAGCCCAACAAATCTGCTGCGTCTGCCCTTGGAGGGATGGGACCGTAGGATGGAGGGATGGGGCCGTAGGATAGAGGGATCAAACCCTATGATGGAGGCTGGAGGCTGTAGGATGGAGGGATGGGACGGTAGAACAGGGCCACAGGATGTGTCTGGAGTTCGAGCAGGACCTCACATCTCTACATTTTGCATTTCTCACCTCGGTTTCACCAGCTGGGAAGGTTGGCCCAGGGCTTTGTTCCCCCCACCGGGTTTCAAGCCGCCTTCGGCTCTCCTGCCTAATTTAATTGTCACCGGTTAGTCTGGGATTTGGGATGAAATCCACAGAATTCGGGGGGTCAAGATCGAGATAAAGCACATGCGACTGTTTTGTGGTGGGTTTTTGGTTTGTTTCTTTCTTTTTTTTTTTTTTTTCACTCTAAAATTCCCAGAGAGAGTATATTTTAAATTGTAAATTAAGCAACAGCAATAATAAAAATATCCCTGTTCGTGGACAATCTATCCCCCTTATTAATAATACAATTCCTTAATTAAAAATCCCACTGGATTGTCAAATCCAGCTGTGGATGTGGCACAGAGCAGCCACAGTGTAGCACGTAACATATTATAAATGTTCATTAATTTTTTGTAAAGTCATAAAACTTGATGCAGTGGAGAGGGATCCTGAATCTGAGATTTTATTAGGTCAGGATTAATTATTTTGAAACTCACCCATCTACGCATCTTTATCCTTGTAAAAAAAGCAGCAATTTATTTATTTTTAAGAGTATTTTGCTCTCTATATTTCTTTCTCTCTGTATTTTTTGGAGGTGGAGAAAGAGGTAAAATCCTTGGAAATAGATGAGGGTTTATAGAGTGTTTCCCAAAGGAAATGGGACCCGATCCTGCTGCCTCTGTGTTTTCCCTGATAGGGAAAAACCTTGAGCAAGCTGGATATCCCAAACCTAGCTGGGTATTTGGAAGGAGCAAAGCATCTGGCTTTTGATAGCTGTAAAATTCAAGATGCCTTGAAAAAAACACCAAACCAAACAACCCACCAACAATTCACCAACCTGAAAATTGAATCCCAAACTGGGAGGAAAAAGAAGTGGTGGAGTGAGATGAGGGAGTTTTTATTGCCTGAAAGACAGCAGCCTCTTGCTGCTGTGCAGGGGCTGTGAAAATAAAGGTGGGAAAATGAAATTTTAATGAAAATGGAATTAAAAAAAAAAACAAGAATTGATAGCATAGTTCTGAAACCTGCAGAAAACTTGTTTCTCATCAGCACAGGGCTCTGGGCTAAAATTTTTGCTCCTCCAGGCCCACAGAGCTTTGCATGAGTAGGAAAAAGAAAGCAAATATAAGAAATCTCCTTTTTGGAGGTTTTCTACCCAAATTTCCTTGCCCCATGCACCAACCTGGTTTGTCCTTCCCTCCCTAAAATTTCCTTCTTGAAAATGAGGTGCAGAAATGAGACATTTGGGAATCTCCCCATGCTTGGCAATGTATCCCAGAGGGGCACAAGGCAGGGGAAGGTGGGGGGATGCAGCTGAACACCTCAGGTCCATCAAATTTTTTGCAACCTTATTTAAAAAACAATAATTAAAAAAAAGACTTAAAGCATCCGCCTCCCATTTGGCTGCAAAACCAGGCAGGGATCTGTGTTGAGGGCTCAGATCATGTGGTTTAAAGCAGCCGATTTAGCCATGTTGGGAAGGTAGAGGAAGAAATGTAGGATTTTTTTGTGCCAGGATGGCCACAAAAGGGCTGTGACGGGGATGTGTGACCCCCGAATAATGTGATTATGCTGCTGAAACCCATCTGTGTCAGGGGCAAGGTTGGGTTGTGACAGGGACAACTTGCTTTGGGAGGGGGATAAATGTGTGTAATTATGCCTGCAAAAAAAAAAAAAAAAAAAAAAGGGAGACTGGAAATGCCAAATCTTCACCTTGTAGATGGATCCCGAATTCACGTTGCTGTCTGGCAGGAAGGTGTAAATACGCCTTTGGTGGGCGAGTGTGAAATGCTGCTTCAACAAGCAGGGAAAGCTGTGAGAATGTCCTTCTACTTCCACAATTAACCTGAATCCTAACAAAACAAAACAAAAAAATTATAAGTTTGCATTGATTTTTTTAATTATTATTTTCAGGGGGAAAAAAAAAAGCCTTGTAGGTCCCTTTGTGGGGTAAAAGCCTGGCAGCTGGCGGTGCTAGCATCCAACTTTACAGCAAAATATGAAAATCTTTCTTGTCCTTTAGAAGTTTTTCCCCACTTCACCGGTCATGGTGACCGATCCAGAGCTGTAAATACATCTGTAATGACAAATTAAACCCAATTATCTGCCATGCCTGAGCAGTGAGGTCTTTAGACACGGGTGCTTACGCGTGCGTGACAGCGCTCGAAAATAACACGGTCAGCGTTGCCTTGGCTGGGGGCTTGCTGCAAGTGGTATTAAAACCACTTTTGAATCCCCACCCCCCGTGTTTCTTCATCACTGAGTGATCCTATTGTAAGGTCTCCTATGGTAGAAATATTGGGTTTTTTTTTCCTTAAAGGTTTTTAGGTTGTTTGCTGTCGGGTTCACTCAATTTCGCAGCACTCCCCGTCCTCTCGTGCCCTTTGGAACACTGGGTGCTGATTTCTTTTTCAATACAATAAGTTGGAGATGGAGTTTCTCATCTCCCCCCCCCCAAAAAAAACCAAAAAACCCACAAAACACCACAAGGCAGGAGGGTGAGCGCTGGGTCTGCTTGGAAAGAAGATTTTGAGCAGAGATTTTTGAAGCTGGACGTAGATCCGACCCTGCCATCAGCGCTGAAACATTTCAGCTTTCAGGTTTTGGCAAGGTCTGGATTTTAAAGCCAAGTTTGGGGCAATGTCTACTGGAAGGAAAAATAATCAGTTCTTTTCCAAGAAGCAGATAGTGATTGTATTTTTCACAATTATTTGCTGGCACAGAGTGGGTTTTTTTTTTGCTTAGTTAGGTGGATACCTAAATCTAGGACGCACCCTTTGCTGGAGGGGAGCAAAGTTGGGTCCTTCCCATGATTTTTTTGCTATTTTCTGTGTTTTTCTAAGGCCAATCCTGTTGTTTCACCCACTCAAGGCTTGCAGGATCAGACAGATTTAGTGTGGACTGTGGAAAAATAAAAACAAAACCCAAAACCCTTGCTCTGAGCTGAAACCTTCCCTGTTTCAAAGCACAGGGAGGTTCTGCAGGATCAGGCCCATGCAAGATGCTTCCATAGGGATGAAATGCAGCTCCCTGCAAATTATTTGGAGACCTCTAGGTTTTCCTGGGGAGGCAAAATCCCCCGAAAAACAGCAGGACCTTTCTAATTTTTTGGGTTTTTTTTGGGTTTTTTTGTTTTGTTTTGTGGGGTTTTTTTGGTTTTTTTTTTGGAAAGTGGCCACTTGGTTTACATGTTGCAGCATGAAGTGATCTGTGCTAAAAAAAAACCATTTTGTGACCTGTAAAGCTGGTGAACCCCTTAAGGGAGCCAGTTGGGCTCCAGCAGCTTGTGCCAGAGGCTGGGAAATTTATTTCATTTGTGACAGAAGGAAAAAAAAAATCAGGGAAAGTCAAGGAAAATGAATTTTTCCAGCAGAGGTTGGGGCAAGGGCAGGAGGGTGAGGGATGCAGATCTCCCATCTCCAGCAGGGACTGGTACTGAATGCAGCTGAATCTGGGATAGCAAAAGCACTGCCTGGAAATGTCTCTTCCTAATCCCTGGGAATTAGGTTGGTGTCTGCCTGGGGAGCATTTCAGGAGAGGTCCCATGGTGGAGTGCCACTGCCTGCTCTTGCTTTTCTTCCCAAATCTCTGCTGTTTTCCCTCGCTCGATGCTTCCAGCCACAGCTGGGGGATTTATGGAGCTGGGAGCCTGGTGCCATCAGGATCTCCTAGAGGGTTAAAAACTGAGCCAAGCAGGAGAGGATGGGAACAGAGATGGAGCTGGGCTGGGAAAATGAGACCACACCTCTCCCCCCAAGCAGGATTTTACCAATTCTTGGGTGGGTTTTTTCTTGTTTTCCCCAGCTCCTGCTTGCAGGGTGCACTCTGGCTACATCTAAAATATAAAAGCAAGTTCCAGGTTGTCCTCTGGCCTCAGGGGCTGGGAGAGTGGGCTGTCTTCTTTGGCTCTGCAAACATCTCCCAGCAGTTTGGGAGATATCTCCCTTGTGTCTGCTTTTCAGCTGCTTCCCTCCGGCTGTGACCAGCCCTTGTGTTGCCATGAGCCTCAGTTTTCCTTCAGGCTTTGCTTTGGCAGGAAGGGAAGGAAGGGTTTTTTTTTGTGGACCCTGGTGCTGAAACTCTAGAAAAAAAAAAAAAAAGATTATTTAAACTCCTATGAATTTCCAAGCCAGGCTCTCTTTGCAAAGCAGGGAGCCATCATGACTTAATATTTAGGGCTTGTAGTGCTGGAGCTGTAAAAAAAAAAAAAAATCAGTGAGGTGGTGAGCCCCAGACATCAGGACTCCTCCGGATGACATGTTTGGTCCCAGATGTCTGAGATTATTTTGGGAAGGGAGTGCTGGCCCCAGGGGCTGGCTGCTCCAGGGAATGGCTGCTGGGAAGGATGCTGAGTTGGGACATGCCTTAGGGATGTGGAGCATGAGAGAGGCAGCTGGCTCAGGGAGACATCTCCTCCTCAGGGTCCCCTGGGCTGGGAGGATGCCCTGAATCCTGGGGCTTTTCTCCAGGAGCTTTCCACGTGTGGTCCTTCACTGCTTAATGGGACACTGTGACCCTCTGGCTGGGGCCTCAGGGGTCTTCCCAGATCCCAGCACAAGCAGGAGGGTGAAACCCCCCTTGTCACCCCGTCCCTTTTCCCCCAGCCAGGGAAGAGCTTCACTTTGGCAGGGCTACCTTCCTGCCTCTCTGCCTCCCTTCCCCAACCATTTCTGTTCCCAAACCAACCTCCCAGGCAGACTCCATCACCTCCCTTTGTGTGAAATCAATACCAACGGGTGAGCAGGTTAATTATAATCACAGAATAAACGCCACGGTCTCAAAGTTCACTCAACTCCAGCAGTGTTTCAAAACGAGGGGATGATGCCAAGAAACTTTCATTGATTCCTCCGAGGCAGGTGTGGGAGTTTGAACCTGTCCCCAGGCTGATCTGGATTCAAGACCTACTCAATTTTCTTCCTTATCTTGACTTTCGCCTATCTTATAATGCCTGTTATTTTAGATAAAAAGCCCAATCAATTGAGTTAGAAAAACTGCAAGTTATATGTTGGCCTGATAAGTTTGGTACCTGCAGGTTTATTGGCCTGGGCTGGAGTTTCTGACCTTTACAGATGCTTTATCAGTGGCCAGGAGAATCACTCTGTCCTCCCCAGGGGCTGAGTTGACTTAAGGTCCAGGATAACTAATAAAAGAGGAAAAGAGAAGGGCCAGGGGTTAGACAAACTCACCCTCCCCTGTAATGGGATGAACCCATTGTAAACACCTTTTTGTTTGTCCCTGGCTGCTGTCCTCTAGGGAGCCCAGGATCTGGATGAGCTTCTTTTGGTGTCACTCTTCTGAGTGGGGTTTATCAGTGTGACATCTCCAGATCTGAGTCAGTGCCTGTGTCTAAATCAGCCAGAACAGGGGTGGGGTGTTGAATATGAAGATAAGAATCAATATTTAGAGTCATAGAATCACTGAATGGTTTGGGTTGGAAGGGACCTTAAAGCTCATCCAGTTCCAACCCCTCTGCCATGGTCAGGGACACCTCCCCCAGCCCAGGGTGCTCCAAGCCCCATCCAACCTGGGCTGAGACACTGCCAGGGATGGGGCAGCCAAAATTTCCTTGGGCAACCTGGGCCAGGGGCTCAGCACCCTCACAGGAAAGAATTTTTTCCTAATGTGCCCCTATTTATTTATCAGTGCCCTCCTGTTCAGAGTGCAGAGGTGCAGAGCAGGATGCACCCTACTTATTTCCTGCATTCCTAGAAATGGTATATAAATATTTATATATCCATATATAAAGTGTGCCAGGGTTTTATTGATCTGAGTTTGCCTGTTGGATTTGTGTGTTTCTATAAATATTTAACTTTATCCATGGTTCTATCCAGCTATGCTCTATACAGAATACAGAACCACGGTCTATAAAATAATAATTTAAAGAGAAAAAATCAGAGAGAATTGACTAGAGGTGACAGGGAAGAGAGAGAGGGAACTACTGGAGAGAGTCCAGTGCGGGGCAACAAAGATGGTTGGGGGCTTGGAGCATCTCTCTTCTGAGGAAAGGCTGAGAGCTGGGACTCTTTAGCCTGGAGAAGGCTGAGGGGAGACCTTGTTAACATCTCCACGTATCTAAAGGGGGGGTGCAAGGAAGATGGAGCCAGAATCTCCTTAGTAGTTCCCAATAACAGGACAAGGGGTAATGGGCACAAACTGGAACATAGGAAGTTCCATTTAAACATGAGAAAAAACTTCTTTACTCTGAGGGTGCCAAGGCCCAGGGTGCCCAGGGAGGTTGTGGAGTCCCCATCTCTGGAGATATTCAAACCCCACCTGGATTTGTTCCTGTGTGAGGTGCTCCAGGGGATCCTGCTTTAGTGGGAGAGTTGGATGGGATGATCTCCAGAGGTCCCTTCCAGCTCTGATAATTCCATGATTCTGTGACTCTTGGCTTGCTATGATGGTATTCTTAAGGTTATAGTATATGTACAGGTACATGACTACACTTATACATATCTATGTGCACACACACACACAAACACGTGTATAATACACACCTGTAGTAATAATAATAATATTAATCATATTCCTGTAAGCAGGATTCAGGATTTTGCCCATTTGACTTGGATCACTCTCCTTCCCTCTCATCCCTATCAGTCTGGGGAAAACAAAACAAAACAAAACAAAACAAAACAAAACAAAACTGCATAACAGAACAAACTTTAATTTTCTGGAGTTGTAGGATTTCGAGCTGGAAGATCTCTTCTCATCCAGTCAGGATGGCAGAACAGCCACTAACAGCAGCTGAGCTCAGGTGTGAGTTTGCCTGGATGAGGCTTGGAGATGTTCAGGGATGGAAGTTCCTTCACCTCTCTGCGTGTTCCATCCACCACTCTGTTGTTTGTTCTCCATCCCCTTGTGCCTTCTTGAGAAAAGTTTGACTCTGTTGCTGGCACACATCAGCCTAGCTTCACCCTGATGTCTTCGTAATGATCCCAAACAGCATCCCAAACAGTGTCCCTGGGCCCAGAGCTGGGCTTTGGGCACCTGGGTGCTGGTAGCCACCCCTACAGAGACAGAAAGTCACCATAGGATGGACGGATGCTGCACATAGGACATATGACCACAAACCACTGGGTTCCTGTGGTTTAAGGAGTTTCAACTCATAAAATCATGGAATCATTTAGGTTAGAAAAGACCTTTAAGGTAACTGAGTTTGACTGTTAACCTAACCTTACCAAATCCACCACAAAAACCATGTCCTTAAGTGCCACATCATCAGCTGCTCTCTAGAAGCCTGAGCAGCCCAAAAGCCCATGAAGGCTGTGACATGTTTGATGATGAAGTAGTGCCAAATGCCAGCCATGGGAACCCAAGAAACCATGACCATGCTCTTCATGGTCCCTGGCAGGGTCTGAGCAGAGACCATCTCAGCCTAATTGAGGCAGGTGCAGGTCCTGAGGAGCAGTTTGGATGGAGACCACTGTAGAGTGGGGTCTAAGTGTCTGAACATGGCCAGGCTCCAGTAGCTGGGCTTAGGGACAAGGTTCACCAGTTCCCCAGTAGCCATAAAACCAGTTCCCATGTGGGTACATTAAATAGGGCTGCA
Source organism: Heliangelus exortis (assembly GCF_036169615.1). NCBI lineage: Eukaryota > Metazoa > Chordata > Aves > Apodiformes > Trochilidae > Heliangelus > Heliangelus exortis. The sequence continues at coordinate 111,356,566 of NC_092424.1, read as the reverse complement.
CATGTCAGAACTGATCCATTACCTGTGTCCAACAGCTGTCCAGGTGGGAATGTGGCTTTGCAAATCCATTTCATCTTCTACATCTTTTCCCCCCAGCATCCCTTCTCCTGCAGTCATCAAAGAAGAGCCCCTGGTAGGAGATGTCCATTTGGAGATGGAGTCCATGGGAGAGAAATGCTGTAGCTGTTATTTCTTTGTCAAAAGAGAGAAAGACCATTTCCAGATGCCTTCTGCCAAGCAGCCCTCAGGATGTGACTGGTTCCATCCTGGCCATTCCCTGGGCTTTCCATGCTAATCTAAGATTTGTTAAAAAATATTTGGACAGTCAACAAGCAGAGCAACCTCTCAGAAGAGCCTCAGATATTTACAAGTGTGAGAACTGTAAGTAGGAGTAAGAAAAAGGAAGTAACTTGGGGAGGGGGGGTGTGAGATCAGGTGTGCACTCCAGCAAAAGAAAGCAGACCTGGGAGTTCACTCATGCCCAAGCTGAAAGCAGAAGCTGCTGTTGGGCACCAGGCTGCTATCCAAGGGTTGGTCAGCAAGTGCTCCAACCAAGAGCCCCCACATCCTTGGGGATGTTTGTGTGCCCCTCAGTTTAGGAAGGATATCGAGGTCCTGGAGCAGGTTCAAAGGAGGGCAACCCGGCTGGTGAAGGGACTCGAGCACAGGCCCTATGAGGAGAGGCTGAGAGAGCTGGGGGTGTTCAGGCTGAAGAAGAGGAGGCTCAGGGGAGACCTCATCACTCTCTACAACTCCCTGAAAGGAGGTTGGAGCCGGGGGGGGTTGGGCTCTTTTCCCAGACGACTTTCAATAAGACAAGAGGACACAGTCTTAAGTTGTGCCAGGGGAGATTTAGGTTAGATATTAGAAAGAATTTCTTTACAGAGAGGGTGATCAGGCAATGGAATGGGCTGCCTGGTGAGGTGGTAGATTCTCCGTCCCTGGAGATATTTAAAAAGAGCCTGGATGTGGCACTCAGTGCCATGGGCTGGGAACCACGGGGGGAGTGGATCAAGGGTTGGACTTGATGAGCTCTGAGGTCCCTTCCAACCCAGCCAATTCTATGATTCTATGATTCTATGATTCTATGATTCTATGACTGCCTCCTGTACAGCAGAATGGGCACCTTTGATCTCTAGGACATGGTTGGTAGTCACTCCACTCAGTTCTAGGCTTGGAGGTTTGGGCTCTGGTGGGTCTGAAAAGCTGTCAATGCTCCTCAAACAGCCAGGTTGCCCAGTCCCCAAGGACCATGTCCTGACCCTTCTCAGAACAGGCACTTTGGCTGAAGCTGTTTTGAGAGGAACGCAGCCCGTTGCCACCCATCCTTCTTCCCTCTTCACATCAATCACTGTGGCCTCTAAAAGTTGCCCTGTTGCCCCTCCCCAGTGAGGCAGGGAAGAGCCTTTGCTCCTTCTCAAGGGGAAAAAGTGTCACAAGGAGATGCAAAACCTTTCTCAAGGGAAACCTATTGCGGAGCCATCCCTGAGCTCAAAGCCAGGTCCAGGATTTGGCCAACCTTCCCGTCGTGTCCCTCTTGCACACGAGCTCAGCTGGTCCCTTGGCTGCTCCTACCTCCAGTGGCCTTCAAGCTGGGGAAAAACATCTCCATGAAGGAAAGGAGGATTCCTGGCTGCTGGCAACGGTGTGTGCCACAGACCTTGGCTTGCTGCAGGCAGAGGAGGGAGCTGTGTGTGCAGGGGAGGGACACGATGTTCCCTTTGCCTTGATGGGAAACATTTGGCTTGGGAAGGGTTGTAAAGAAAAAATCTCACTGGGGTGTTTCATGAAGCAAGGGGAAAAAAAAAAAAAAAAGCAAAAAAAAAGCACATTTTTCTTTGCTTTTTTGAAGGCCACACGTGGCTCAGCCTGGTGGTAGGCTGGATGTTTCAAAAAAAAAAAATGGTAAAAAATGGAATAAGGTCTTGAGGTTTCCAGGGGGGAAAGGTGTTCAATCTAGGCAGAAAATTCAGAATTGAGTAATCAAATGTTTTCTCCACTGTTGAGATGTCAGATAAACCCCAAAAGATTCTGAGACAGCATCCAGCCACTTCTCTGATGCTGCACAGTGACACATTTTGCTTTAAAGGATGCTTCTGGTTAAGTAGACAAGAGGAGATGGTCTCAAGTTGTGCCAGGAGAGGTTTAGATTGGATATTAGGAGAAATTTATTCAGTGGAAGGGTAATTAAACAGTGGTATAGACTGCCTGGGGGGGTATTTAAATCACCACCCCTGAAGGTGCTTAAAAGATGTGTAGATGTGGTGCTTAGAAATATGGTTTATTGGACCCAGTAAAGTTAGGTTAATGGTTGGGCTCAGTGATGTTAAAGGTTTTCTCCAACCAGAATAATTCTGTCATTCTGTGAAGAGTGGGGACTGGAAGCTCTTCTCCAGTTCCTGCAAAGCAGCTGTCACAAAGGGGATGCTCCTCATAAATCCACATCCAAGGAGATGTGGAGATTCCCAGAAGCAACTAACTCAGTGATGGACACGACTGACACAGGCACTGTCCTGCTGTCCTCATGTCTCATCAGCCCCTAAAAGGGGGTGTGGGGGGGATGGATTCATTTGTCCCAAAATTCTGACAGAGGGAAACAGGCAGAGAAAAGGGAGGGGGGAAAAAGAGGCAATTGGAAGAAACTGGTTTGGCAGGAGCATCCTCAGCTCTGGAGGATGAATGCACATGGATTTCTGTTCCCAGTCTGTGTGTCAAGCTGATGATGTCCCCATCAAAAAAGGGAAGGCTCAATGACACCTTTCTTTGGACTCCAGATCTCTCCCAGGCATAAATTTGGGCTCTTTTATTCACAGTCACTCTGTACCCCTTCTACATTTCTGTCTCCTTGGTTTTTGCTGCTTTTTTCCTTTCCAGTTCAGCTCCACCAACCAGAACTTTTAGCAGATTTTTTTTGGTGGGTTTTTATCCCAGAATCTCCAGCTTCTGGAGTATCCTCAATGGGAAGCATCAATTCATAGGAGCATCTCAACCCATGTAAAAGCAACAGAAGCTGTGACTTTCAGCCCCACTAGCTGTAGGAAAACACTTAAGAAAAGGACTTCCAAAGGTTGTGAACTGTAGGAAGGATTTCCATGCAGTTACTTTTTAATGGAAACAGTCTTGGAATTTGGGAAAAACCATCCTTGAGCAGCTGGAATGGCAAATACTCTTTTCCCCTGCTGTGCTGTCACTTGAAGCAGAAGGTGAGGGGACCTTGGGTGGGATCCCAGGGTGTCCATGTGGCACTCAAAAGAGTCCAGTTGGGATCCCTGTATACACAGGATTGTGGATCTCACCTCTTATCATAAAAAATTGGTTTAGGAAACTGCTTCTCTGTAGGGAAAAACTTCCCCCAGGGGCTGTTTGGAGGCTGTAAGTGCCTGGCTGTGTTTGAAGGACAGCTTCTTCTTTGCTGAGTGGCTTCATTGGGTTGAGAAGACATTTCTGCAGGGGGAAATGTTAAAATAATTAAATTATTAAATAACCCTCCAGCTGTAAACAAAACCCTGGTGCTATGGAAGTCTCTTTCCATTCCTCTTCACCCAGAGGGGATGAAGGCAGGAGGGGGCTGGAGGGCAGAAGGTGGTAGGCAGCCTGGTTGTTGTTTTTCCTGAGACAACAGCTGAGTGTGCCTCAAACCAGACTTTGTCCCTTTCTAGAGGGTGGTTTGGGAGCAGAAAACCTCTGTATTGGAGGTGCTCCCACTGGTATTGTTCCTTTGGGCCCTGATCCCCTCAGGTTTCTGTGTTCAAGATGATTTCTGCAGTGTTAACAGATTTAGGATGCTAAAGAAAAGCCCAAACAAATCCAAAAGGTCTAGGATGGAACATGCTATGGATGGAACTAGGATGGGGCACACTGTCAGGGTTGGTATTTCCAGAGGTGATGGAAAGAACCAAGTTCAACCCAAGTTCAGATTCAAGCTCTGGGTAACCTCCCTCTGATCCCCAGCTGACTTGGTCATGAGAAGGTGTTTGATTTTCCTGGTTGGGAAGGTAAAAGTCTTTTTGGTGGGCCATGTCCTTGGTCAGAGATGCTGTCATGTCCTCTTCATCCTGGAAAAAGTGCCTGTAGGTGTGGGCTGGCTGCTCAGATCTGTTTTCTTGTTGAGCCTTGCATTGTCCATACCACTTGACCTCTGTGGTCCTGGAGGTGGATGTGAAGGACCACACCCAGTGACTGAGAGCCAAGAAAGGACATATCCAAGAATGTTTTGTTCCTACCAAACCTCAGTGCATCACTTAGGAGCTGCTTCTGGCTCCCTGGGGACTGAATGTCCCATTGTGGAAAGTATTCCTGACATTAGCATGTTCAAGGCCTCACCCAAGATTAGGAGGAGGTTGTTGTGCAACACACACAAGTGACATTTCCTTCCCCTGGGGACCCTGAAGTCCTCATAAACAGTAGGTATGAGAGGAAAAAGAACTCCTTTTATACAGCAAGCTAATGACCAGGATAAGGACAGGACCCAATCCATCCTCTCCACCAGCTGGGTCATTCAGCAAGATTTTGTGATCTGGTCTCATGTGAGAAGCTCCTCCATGGACTGGAGGTAGGGTCTTAGGAAGAATTAATGATAAAATCACAGACTGATTTGGGTCGGAAGGGACCTTTAAAGATCATGAGTTCCACCTTCAAGTAGATCTTCATCATCAACAAGATCAGGGTGCTCAGAGCCCTGTCCAACCTGACCTTCAGTGTTTCCAGGGATGGGGCACCCACCACCTCTCTGGGCAACCTGGGCCAATGTTTCACAACCCTCATTGTAAAACCTGTCTTTGCCTAAACCTTCCCACTTTTACTTTAAAACCAGGGCCCCTTTTCTATTGCTACAGGCCCTGCTTAAATGTTTGATCCCAAATCAAGTAGAAGACTCTTAGCATTTATCAAATCCAAGGACCCAGACCATAAAAAGAACTGAATGACTTCAAGACTGATATCACCCAAGAAAAGGGCTGGGCAAAGGCACTCAGGAGAGCTTCATGTTCAAAGAGGAAGACGAGAAGAGCAGATTTAGATTGGATGCTAAGAAAAATTCTTTATTGTGAGGGTAGTAAAAAATGGAAGAGGTTGCCCAGGGAGGTGGTTGAGGCCTCATCCCTGGAGATATTCAAGGTGAGGCTTGAGGAGACTCTGAGCACCCTGATCTGGGTGAGGGTGTCCCTGCTGACTGCAGGGGGGTTGGATGGGATTTAGAGCTCCCTTCCTACTCAAATATTTCTCTGAGACCACTCAGCACCCTTGGGCTGAAGTCCTTCCCAGCCTATCAAGCAAACCTTCTCCTTCCCTCCACTCTCTCCCAGTTCCCAGCCATACCTGCCTTGGGGAGAGGGAGTAAATCTTAGCAGCAGAAAGGCTGTTCCAGGGGTCACCGGATGGGCTCATAAATCTCCATTATCAGACAGCAGCTCCTGTGCCACAGAACGGAAATTATTGCCCTGAGTGTGACTGGGGGAGCCTTTCCTTCCTTCCCCCCACATTGTTAAAGCCACTCGAGCAATTTGCTGCCTGTAGAAACGTTTCCTTTCCCGGCTGCTAAGTGCAAGGAATAAGTGTCAGGGGATCTCATAATGCCAGGATTTAGAGCTCCAGCCCTGAGGTGGAAGCCAAGAAAACGCTTGGCTGGTTTGTTGGTTTGTTGGTTTGTTGGTTTGCTGGTTTTGTTGTTTTTTTTTTCCATGGGGAGTCACCATTCTGCCACACCTTGATCCCTGTTATTTATAACAATGGCAAATGAAACAATTAATCCACTTGAAGCTCAGTGACCTCCATACCCACTATAGCTCAGGCTGCTGCTGCCTCGTGGTCCCTGTGGCCTCTGAGCCCTGGGAATGTTTGGGTTTCCCAGATCTTGGACACCCACCCATGTCAAACTTGATGAAGTGCAGCTCTTCAGGTGATGCTTTCTCATTGTTTTGTAGACCCTCAGGTTTCAGGAGAAGCTGGGATGTCAAAGAATCATAGAAGAGTGTCAGGGGCTGGAAGGGACTTCTAGAGATCAACAAGTCCAACCCTCCTGCCAAAGCAGGATCCCCTCGTGCAGGTCACACATGAACACATCCAAGCAGGTTTTGAAAGTCTCCAGAGAAAGAGACTCCACAACCAATGTCTCAGCTCTCCTTGGCAACTTCATCCCTGAGTTTACTGATGCTGTGAAATTACAGCACCTCTTTTGGAAAGAAATCCAGTCCCTTGCCTTCCACTTCTTCATGGGGGCCCAAGCAGGAATCACCACATTCAGACTTTTTAAAGTTCATTAAAAAAGAAAAAATTTCAATTTATAATGTTGATTGAAAAGTACTTACATTTTATTTTGTTTAATGTGTTTACTACTATTCTCTCTTCGTCAAGGATCAGCAAATGAAAAAGGAAAGTTTAATTTCTCCTTTGTTGAATTCAGTTTTGAACTCTCTCTTGATCTCACTGAGAATAGGGTAGAGCAAATATTAATTTTATGTGATAAATAAGTAAAAGAAGAGTGAGAGGATTGTTATACTCATTGTGTTCCTTATTGGCAGCTGAAAGCACAATGGTATTTCTGTTCTTGAGATCCTTTTTACCTACTGATATTTGTAGATGAGTAAAAATTATTGGAGCTTCTCATAACTGAGTGCCAGGAGAGATATCACAAATGTTAATTTTGTTGCTGCTTTAGATTACAGAGCAAAATTAATTGCATATGTAATAAGGCTACTGATGCCATGAGAAAGTGATTTGTGACTTTGTTCACTAAAGAGGATGCACTAAGCCCATGTCATCTCCTCCATCTCTTCACCACCATCAAGAATATTTTCATATAATCAGAGAGTCAGAGAATCATTCTGTTTGGAAAGGACCTTTAAGATCATTGAGCCCAAACATTCACATAACTCTGCTGAGTCCAGTGCCAAACCATGGCCCTCAGCACCCATCTCCATGGATTTGAAACATCTCCAGGCATGGTGATTCAACCACCTCCCTGGGCAGCTTGGGGCAGTGTCAGATATACCTTTCAGGGACAATATTTTTCCCCTAATATCCAATCTACACCTTCTCTGGCACAACTTGAGGCCGTTGCCTCTTTTATTATCTTGTTACTTGGAAGAAGAGACCAACACCCCCATTGCTCCAACATCCTTTCAGGAATCTGTAGAGCACCAGGAGTTCTCCCCTCCACCTCCTTTTCTCCAGGTTGAACAACCCCAGCTCAATCCCTCAGCCTCTCCTCACAAGACTTGTGCTCCAGATCCTTCCCAAGCTTCATTGCCCTTTTTTTTTGAAGCAGGAGAGGATTATTTCTCCTCCAGGTGAGATCTCTTGAGGTCAAGGAGCACCCTCTGCTCTCATGAAGCTCCAGGAATGAGGTTGCCCTCAACATCTTCTGACTCAGCACTGGGTTGTGAACCCAGAGGTCTCACCCATCTGATATCATCCCACGAGGGCTGAGATCAGAGCAACCCATGGCATGGAGCCTCAGTGTGCCCTGGGAACAAAGTCTGCTCCTTCCTTCCCCATCTTGAGCACCAGTGATTCATAAATGTCCTCAGGGATCACCTTTGCCTGAGAGGGGAGAGTCAGAGAAATATTATTACTGCAGAAGCAAGAGAAAACTTTGGGAAACTTAAATCAGTGACAGGCCCTCAAGAGAGAAGCTCCAGTCCAAATCCCATAGTAGCTGGGGGAAAAAAAACCCAATGGCCCCCAAAACACAAAGAAAAAACAAAAAACCACACACATACACACAAAGCAAAAACAAAAAGCACACACACACAAAAAAAAAAAAAAAACCCAAGAAAACAAATAAAAACCCACAAAAAAGCCCCCAAAAAACCAACCACCAAAACCACCAAAAACAGTAGTGAAGGATTCAGCTCACACAAATACAGAAAAAAAGGGTAGAGCAAATCTCAAGGCTGCTCTGTCCTGGTGTTTTGTGTGTCTGATTGCAAAGCAAAGTGAAAATAATGTGTCCCACAAGCTCTTAGAAAGTAACACTCACTATTCAGTAGAAACTTCCACTATTTTTTTCCACAAAATCTATTTTGATTCTTTTTCCTAAAAGCCAGAGTATTGCCATACTTGACATTTCTTGTTATCAGATCCTTTTTGAGGGACCTTTCTATTCAAGAGCTAGTCCAGATTTTCTGAGGGACTGTTAGGAATTTTCCTCTAATTTCCATGATTTAAGAGTTTCAGGATTTGGTTTTGTGGAAGAAAAATTTCCAGGAAAGATAACAGGGACTTGGAGCAACCTGGCTTAGTGGGAGATGTCCCTGTCCATTCTAGAGTTGGAACTACCTCAACTTTAAGGTCCCTTCCAACTCAAATTGTGCTGTTATTCTATGATAGTTTGCAATTAATCACCAACAAAACTCAAATATCAGTCAAATATTTTAGATATTACCTTCACACAGCCTCTGTTCTGCTAAATTCTCCCTGGAATATGTCAACAATGCTGTCCTGAATTAGAGTCAAAGAAGAAGGGATGTTCTCACAAAAAAATCACTTGGCTTTTTTTTTTTGGAAAATGATAATAAAAAACCCCCTCAACAACTTCTAAGATGAAACAGATAAATAAATAGTGAAATGTTTTCCCTTCTTGAAATTTTTCAAGGAAATGAGTTCTTTCCTGACCAGCTGTTCCAATCCCTTCCCTTTTCAAAGGAAGTTTATTTGATCCAGATTTTGGCTGCAGAACAATGGTGATTTTAAAGGGGAAAGTGAGGCACTATGGTTACACTATCACTCAATCCACGTGTACAAAAAATCACCTGGAGAGATTCTCATCTTTCCTAAGCCACCAGAATTGCTCAAAGGTAATAAGATTTTTCTTAGCTGCTGTGAAGATATTGGATTCCTTATTTCTGGCTCCAGAGCCCCTTGGGGTAAACTAATTTACTGTTTTCTAGTATTTCCCCGTGGCCACATGGTGCAATCTCTTGCCATTTTTAGCCTGGTTTTCTAGGGAGAATTAGGCTCATGGGAATCTTTTCCTCTGTGTTTCCTTTTACTGGCGCCACTTTAGCAATTTTTTTTAATCCTTTGCCTTTTTCATGGTTATGTAGTTTCCTGCAGGTTTTCCCCAAAAGAATCTGGAGAAAAGAGAAAGCGAGGCTGACATTTGAACATAACCATCAGAGGATCCAGCCTGGTTTCTTCCCAGCCTATGATAATCATAGAATCCCAGACTGGTTTAGGTTGGAAGGGACCTTAAAGCTCATCCAGTTCCAACCCTTCTGCCATGTTCAGGGACACCTCCCCCAGCCCAGGGTGCTCCAAGCCCCATCCAAGCTGGGCTGAGACACTGCCAGGGATGGGGCAGCCACAGCTTCTCTGGGAAACCTGGGCCAAGGGCTCAGCACCCTCACAGCAAAGAATTTTTTCCTAAGATCTCATCTCAGTCTCCCTTTTTTTCAGCTTAAAACCATTACCCCTCATCCCATCACTCCAGGCCCTTGTAAAAAGTCCCACCCCAACTTTCCTATGGTCCCTTCAGGCACTGGAAGGATCTCTAAAGCCTTCTCTTCTCCAGCCTGAACACCCGCAACTCTCAGCCTGGCTCCAGAGCTGCTCCAGCCCTTGGATCACTTTTGTGCCTCCTCTGGACTCACTCCAACACCTCCAGGTCCTTCTTGTGTTGGGGACCCCAGACCTGGACCTAGCAGTAAATAATGGAGCCCTTTGCTGTTATTTGTCATTTTCTTCTCAATTCTTTCACCATCTGATGTTCCTTTTTTGGTGCCCACAACAGAACATGTCAGTGTGCAGGGAGGAATAGTTTTGTAAGAGAAGAAACTCCTCTCCGAGCTGAACTCCGTAGCTGACGGTGTCCAGGTGGGACCACCATGAGGAACACACATTTTCAAGGGTCATGCCAGCTGGGTGCAGCTACTGTTACATGTCTGCCAGTCCTCTAGCTGATGCTTATGCTTTATTAGGTGAAGTTTTTGGCTTCCCAAGTCATCGTGTCCAAGACTTGACCCACGTCTTTCCAAATGATGATGCGGTTGAGGTGCACCATGCAAGGTGACCTCTGCACCACCTTGCAATAGATCTGGACCTGCTTTAGCCAGAGATATTGGACAGGCCCAGCCCAGGGAAGTTGTTTTCCCCCTCCCATTACAGCTGCAGTCAGCTCCTGGTGGAGGGTGAACCAGGAGAAGGTCAATGCACCAAGCCCTGGAGTGTGACATCAAGCAGGGTGGAGATTTGCATCAAAAGCTGAGTCTGGGACACGTGTGGATGCCCAGGGACAACCTGAGCTGGGGTGGCTCGTGTGGGTTCTTGCAGTTCAGGAGCCACTTCTCATGAAGACTACAGGGCAAAAGCACCTGAACATCTCAACCCTTTGATTCCCTGATCCCCTCTGCAGAGGGGATGGGTGGGAGCTGGCACGGGCTGGGGGAGGGAGAGCATCATAAGTGTGAGGCTTTCCCTGCCCCATTGAGAGCTTCTGGGGCAGCTTGCTTCATCTCTGGGCATTTCTTCTATTTTTAGTCCAGGATTGTGTTTGGCTTGTCTGTACAGAGGGCTCTTGGCCTGTCCCAAGCTCTCTGCCCTGGCTATGCCCAATCTTAAAAATTGGCAAATGTCAGAGCAGAAGGGGGAGGTTTTTATTTCTGTCCCCTTGTATCCATGTCCCAGCACACCCCTGCTGCCACAGGCATCCTGCAGCCAACGTGTCATGGCAGGGAAAGGGGTTTCTCTTCCCCAGGGGCTTCCTTGAGAACAGGAGAGCTGCTTCTTGCACCCTATAAAATCTGAGTGTTTGTCATCTCTTGAGATCTCACTTCTGGGCTGAAATATTGGAAATTGGATGAGAAATTAAACGCATGGCTGCCCCATTAACCACACTTCTGTGTTTTTTCCCCCCTTCTCTCCCATCACGACAGCAGAATTTTTTGATGATTATTCAGAGGGACGAGAATGTGTCAACTGTGGGGCCATGTCCACCCCACTCTGGAGGAGAGATGGGACTGGGCACTACCTCTGCAATGCCTGTGGGCTCTACCACAAGATGAATGGCATCAATCGGCCCTTGTTCAAACCTCAGAGGAGGCTGGTAAGTCAAGATCACACCACACATGGGGGGCAATTGTGTGTGCAAGGATGAGGCAAAAAAAAACCCCAAAAAAGACCTTGTAGGTGGAGATTCCAGGGGCGTTTCAATTCACTGGGTCCTCAGCTGCCCAACTTGGGTGGATTTGGTCCAGATTTCCATCATAAAACAGATTGCTTTGGTTTTGGTAGACTCCAAGATCTTGGACTGCCCAGAGAAGTTCTGCACTCGGATGGTTGAAGGGGCTGTAGGACACAGGGGCAGTCCCTTGGTGTTGGTTTAGCACAAGGCAGTACCCCTGTAGGCACATTAGGATGAATGAAAACCTTTTCCAGCTCCATCATCCCACCCTTATGTCTCTGGGTCCTTATTCCCCCATCAGTGTTGGGTGACCCCTCTCACTTCATGGTGACTGGACACCTTTTCTGGACACCCTGATCCCAGCTCCTTTGGGAGAGCTGAAGCAGAGCTTGTAGAGCAGGTCAGGGCAGCCCAAAGCCTGAAGGGTGAAGGTGGGGTACACCTGGGAAACCTGGGGGATGGGACATGTTGGTGCTTATAAGCTGCCTGACCCTGCCTGGTTTTGCTGAGAGGTTTTGGGAAGGCCTCTGCAATCTGGGAACATGGATCCATCATGATCCCAGGCAGAAAGCAGCCCGTAAGCCATCCCTTAGGGACACATTTCCTTGTCTTCCACGAGGCTCCATCCTCAACCTTCCCATCACCCAGACCTCCCTATGCTCCATCCCAAGCCTCAAAAATGTCCCTTGGCAGCTTGAGCCACCAGCCACAGCCACCCAGCGCCCTCTTGTGAAAACCCCTTGTGAAACACTGCACCCTATCACCCAGGCCCTGTCCTTCCCTGGTCCACAGGAGATCCGTGGGCTCCTGGTAGTCAGGAGCATCCCCGTGGGTACCAGGCTTGTTCCTTTGGAGAGAGCATAACTCATGCTGTGAATCTGCAGAGTTTGGGAGAAGGAAACCCAGGAGAAATACAGGCTCTGTTCAGGTGATGCCTCTGAGCATCTTTGAGATGTCCATGAAGTGCTGGCAAGCAGGAGGTGGTGGAAAGGCAGAGGAGCAGAAGCAGAAAGGCAACAGGGGGGAAAAAAAAAAAAGCAGTCGTGTTATCCAACCCACCTAGGAGAGAAAAAGACTGAGAGATAAGAGGGGCAAGAAAAGAGGAAAACCTGAGGCACACTGGAGCCAGCTCGATGGGACCTGAGATGCTGGTGGTGGTGGCAGCAGAGGGCTGATGGGTTTTCTTCCTCTGCATTTCCTTGCAGTCTGCTTCCCGCCGTGTTGGCCTCTCCTGTGCCAACTGCCACACAACAACCACCACGCTCTGGCGCCGAAACACCGAGGGAGAGCCCGTCTGCAATGCCTGTGGGCTCTACATGAAGCTTCATGGGGTAAGAGATCTTTATTCTTTACAAGGAGAGCATCCCCAAGCTGGGGATTGGATTTGTGCTACCACGCCGTGCTCCCCTGGGGTCATTTCTCCTGCTGCCTCTTTGGGTTTTCATCCCCCTCAAGGTGACATTCTGCTTCTGGTGACAAGGGGTGATGCACGCAGGGTATTTCTCAGGTATTAACTTGCCACCCTTCGCACCCAAGTCTTAAGACCCAATAAAACCAGGCCCAGATTCTTCCCACCTAAATTCAGTGAAAACCCAAGCCAGGAGCACAAGAAGGGCTGGGCCCTTGCACAGGAGGTGTCAGATCCCAGCTAAAGCTTGGCTGTAGACTTGGCACGGTCTATGTGGAGTGGTCAATGACTTCTTTTGCATGGGTGCTGAAAAAAATCTCTCCCTCTCAGCCCTCCAGGGGGGCTTCATGAACAAACATCATGTCTGAGTTAGCTCAAGGGGTCCTGTTGCAGTCCAAGACACAGGAAGGCATTTTAAGATGCAAATCCCTTCTCTCACCAGTCAGTGGCAACAGGGCACCCGTGGCAGAGAGAGAGAGAGGCCTTCAACACATTGGCATTTTGTTTAGTTTAGTAGCAACCCTCCTGTTCTGCTTCTCATTGCAATTTTTTGGGTTTTGACACACATCCATGTTCACAGTGATGTCCAGTGATCCACAGTAGGTGGAAGAACATTCATGACAGGCAGGTCAAAGCTGGAAGACAAAGCTTAACTATGGTTTTAACTACCACAAAAAAATTATTCCAAGAAATCCCAGTGTGTTTCTGACCATGAAGGTGACTGCCTCAGCAGAAAATCCTCCACAGGCTTAGTACCTCTGCAGAAGGCAGTTATTAGCCAAAAAAAAACCATCTTCTGCTCTGAATTAAACAAAAAAATAAATCACATGGGCTGTGTAACCCTTCTTGCCTTGAAACACTCAACATCTATGGTGTCAAAATTCTATCCCTGTTTAAAATAGAACAGAACAGAATATTTTAGTTGGGAGGGACCTAGAACAATCCTATAGTCCAACTATCTGACTATAGACACTTCAGGGCTCACCAAAAGTTAAAGCATATTATTAATGGCATTGCCCAAATACCTCTTAAACACTTATGGGCATGGGGCATCAACCACTATTTGGAAGCCTACCTCATTTAAATTAAAGAAGAGCAGATTTAGATTGGATGTTAAGAAGTTCTTTACCATGAGGGTCGTGGAAAAATGGAAAAAGTTGCCCAGGGAGGTGGCTGAGACCTCATCCCTGGTGATATTCAGGGTGAGGCTTGAGGAGGATCTGAGCAACCTGATCTGGTTGAGGGTTTCCCTGCTTATTGCACTAGAAGGGGTTGGACTAGAAGACCTTTAGAGGTCCCTTCCAACCCAAATTATTCTATGATTCTCCTAGCTTTGATGTATCTCTTCACACAGCAGTGCTGACCAAGTGACTTGGGGCTCCATCTTGTTGTGGCTTTCAATTAAATCTTCTGGTGGTTTTCATGAAGGTTCTGAGGGCAGAACTGGAATTGTGTTCTCCTAGATGACCTCCTAGACACACAGAAACCCATCTGCTTTTATATTTGGGTCCCTAGGTTCCAAGGCCATTAGCAATGAGAAAGGAGGGAATTCAGACGAGGAAGCGCAAGCCAAAGAACCTCACCAAAACAAAGGCACCAGCAGGTAAGAGCTGAATGGGGGAGTTAATTCTCCACACGTGTGCACTTGTCTTTCTGACCACCATGTCCTGTCAGTCAGATACCAACTAGGCTGATTCTTCCCATATGAGGGGTGTCTGGCTGCCTTTCAGCTGTAACAAAACAATTTCCACTCTTTTTTTTTTTTTTTTTCCTGCCCTAGCTTTGGGTGTGGGTGGTTGGGTGTCCAGGGTGGGTACAGCCCTGTACTGAAAGGTCTTTGGGAATATCCTGGCTCACTATCTGCCTTCTCCCAGGTCCATCCAGCAGTGAGAGTCTTACTCCTACCACCAGCTCCACCAGCAGCAGCAGCAGCACCACGACCACTGAGGAAATGCGGCCCATAAAAACAGAACCTGGGCTCTCATCTCATTACGGGCACGCCAGCCCAATTTCTCAGGTACAGAGAGGTGATGCTGGCAGTGGGACAAAGCTGGGTGCTAGGGTGGGAGACATGGTGAGAAGAACCTCAAAAACCTCCATAGAATCCCCAAAACCTTCATATGGTCTGAGGGGTCACACTTGAGCTGCAATCTGGAGCTCTACAACAGATCCATGGCAATAGCACCAGACCTCATAAAGGGTTTCATATGGCCCTCTGGGGTTTTGAAGCTTTGTTCACATTATTTTCCTTTTTCCATAGGCATTTTCAGTCTCTTCCATGTCTGGACACGGATCATCTATTCACCCTGCAATTTCAGCTCTGAAGCTTTCCCCTCAGGCTTACCAGTCAGCTATCAGCCAGTCTCCACAAACAAGCTCCAAACAGGACTCCTGGAACAGCCTGGTGTTAGCTGAAAACCATGGGGATATCATAACTGCTTAACCTGGTCTTCCACCCACCAACTTCAGGCTGATCTGCTTGAGAGATGAAGAAGATGCCACGTAGTCATCAAGTCAATGCTGTTTCCCACTGCTCTCCTGCCTTCTCTCCCCTTGTGAGATGTTCCAGCCAAGAGGTAAAGAGGTCTGAGCTGAGATGTAGGAGAGTTCTTCCACAACGAACAGAGAGAACTCAAATCTCAAAGTAATTAATGGATTTGAAGCCTTTTTTCCCCCCACTTTCAAAGAGCCTTTCTATTTGATTGTCGCCACCTTCTATGAAATAGCCAGAAACAGAAAGATGGACAAAGATCTTGAGTTTTGTTTATTAAAATTATCTGGCATTTAAGACTCAGGTGGAGCAGAGACACTTGTTTTCTTCTGTCACTGTCCCTTCTTTTTCCTGACCAGAAGAAAATGCCACCACTACCCAAATCCAGTGATCTTCCACCAAACCGAGCCAGTTCTGGAAGAGTTTGTTGAACAGACTTCACAACACATCTTGTGGTGGCTTTAGAGAGTTTTGTATGATCTAAGGCAGAGAAAGAGACCCTCCCCCACACCCATCTCAACTCACACATCTGGAGCATTGTCTTCATTTTCCTAGATGGTCTGAAAAGCTACTGAATGTCTGTATTTAATAGTAACTCATTTCCTATTTATCATTACAAAATCATGGGACTGTGTTTCCCAAAGGTCGTTGGCTGAGCCTGGGGAAGGTCTGTCCCAAGTCAAAAGAGAATTTTGGAAGAAAGAACCTTCTGGAAGTAAGAGGTAGAGGAGAGCCACACTGGTCATCAAATCCTGAAGGAAATTGCTGGGCTCTCTCCATATGGATAGCTACAAGCCAGGCTCAGTCAAGAGCACAGCAAGTGAAAGATGCTCTTCAAATGCTGCTGTGCCACTGCTTTTGAGACAGTTAATTTAATTATTTTGCATACTTCTCTGTTGGTTTTGATGTCATGGATGAGATCTGACTGTCATTTATTGTTGGCTGTACTGTGAGTGCCCACGTTCCCCTTAGCAGCTCATGACCATTACACACCTCTAAGCCTTTAGGATTCCACTTTTTACACCAAGCCAAGGCTTCAGCTTCTAAGAGGGTTGCTTTCTTTACCAGGGGATGTTTTCTTTACCCAGCACGTGCATAGACTTGCTTGCCTGCAAGAGAAACAGAACTCCATGCATGCATGAATATTAACCAGGACTCATGGTTGTTTTTTTTTTTTTTTTTCTTGCCCATAAGGCTCTCAGCAACCAGGGGATCCTAGCAGAAGGAGTTGGAAGAGATGCTGAGAGCTCACCGACTCATTCCCTTGTCCCAAAGGGATCAATCCCACCTAACCTAGCTCTGACTGCTGTTTCTCTAGCATGTGCTTAACAAATTCTAGCACTGCAGATGCCACAGCTCCCCCGTGCAGTCCAAGTGCTTCACCAGGTGCTTGCCATGATGTTTTCATCAGCATTTCAGAGGAGGGACAGCTTTGCCTCTCCAGACAGAGAATTTCTGGGAGACCTCATCCTACAAGATTCTCCACTCTTGTTTCTTCCATTCCCAAACTTTGTTATTCCCCTTGTCTCTCTTCTCTTTCCTCCCTGCATCCCAAACCCGAGCACGGAACTATTGAGTGAAAACCTAGAAGAGGGATTGTGCATCCCTCCCAAATGTGCCATCCTCTGTCTCCCACTGTTTAACATTCCCACAAAGAGTATTTCAACTCAAACACCAGGATACATGGCTTGGGGAAGAGGAAAGCCATGTTTGAAGCAAAAGAATGGCATTGTGTTGCCTTTGGTTGAACTCATTTTTTTCCTCCTGATTTTAGCAAAGCTTCTCCAAGGAGAAGGCTTCAACTGGATAAGGACTGGGACTGGAGTCACAGTTGAGACCTGGACCCTTCCACATTCCCTGTGCTCTGTTTAACTGAGATTTGCAGGATTTTGGAGGGGTGACAGAGCCTCTCTATTCCCCAGAGAAAAACACTGTGTGGCAGTCATGCCATGGGAAAGGCTGGATGGTGTTTGCACCAGAATTTCCACTCTGTCTTGCTGAGCCTCATTAATTTTAATTACAGACGAGGAAAAGAAACACAAACCAAAATAAATTAAATTCTATGATTCTGCTCAGGCCTGGTAGGCTGCAGAGAAGAGGCCAGAAATAGCCCCTTGGCTATGAATTTGGGCTGAAAACATAAAGGCATTTTTTTCTAGGCATGCAAGTCTTTAGTCAGCCTTCTCCTTGAACTGTATTTCCTGCCTGTGACTGAGAAGCATGCAGCACAAAGATGCCTCTTAGCTAATGCACACATTTGGGATACCCTGGACAAGATGAGAGGGAGGGAAGAAGGAGATCTCCAGGAAATGAGCTAAGGTCAAGACCAACCACACGCTCCATTTCTCTTACCATCTAGAGCTTCCCAGAGGTTTGGTCTCCCTTGCCTGATTCCTGTGCTCCTCCTCCTCCCCTCAAAGCCAAATTCCCTGGTGGAATTTTTCTCCTGCCCTTAACAGACACTCCGAGATGCCACAAAGGAGTCTGCTTGCAATGCAAGAGGAGAAAAGCTCTGCAGGACATAGGCTGCCCTGTGCTCCCTCAGGTTATCTAAACGACCATGGTAGAGATTCATTAACTGGTTCCCAGCCTTCCTCAAAGCCCTAAAAGTAATTCTTGAAACACAGTGAGCAGTAATGACAAAGACCCTGATAACAGGACAAAATATCTGCTTTGAGAAGGTAAGTCCCAAGGGGCTGTGAGGACAATTTGGTTCCCTTAGCAGTAGAAATTAGCTCTTTTGTCCCTGCTTTTGCACCACAAGCAGTAGAAGATGAGATGCACCTGGTTCTGTTGTTCTTTTTCAACCACTCAAAACTCTGGTGGAGCTATTGCTGGTCCAGGAGCATTTGTAATAATAATACAAATACAATCTGGCCAACGTTGATACCAAGCTAGTGAGAGGCTGAACTCAGATGAACCATCATGCTCAGTGCTGTGTGAACACCACAAGAGATGAGACCTGTCCCAAGAGGCTTGTAATGCTGGAATTACAGAGTAATTAAAGCTGGAAGGGTCTCTCAGGACACTGTTCAGTCTAGTTTTGAATATCCCCAAGCATGGAAACCCTACAGCCTCTCTGGGTTCCTGTTCCAGTGTTTGACCACCCTCATGGTGGGAATATTTTATTTCTAAATAAATGTTAGATTCTAATGAGAGGCAAAATCGTTGGTAGCTCAGATTTGGAGACACCCAAGTAAAGAGACATTGGGACAGAACATGAACCACACACAGCCCCTTCTTGTAGTTAGGGCTGGGATGGCCAATGCAGGATGACAAACACCACAAGTGACAGATGAAGGGATACAAACTGGACAAGAAAAGTGCCACCAGTTTCAGGAGACCCGGCACATTCTAGAAAGAGGGGCAACTCCTGAAATCCATCTGAGCTCTGCTTTCCCTCCCAGGATGCAATTTAGAGCCTGCTTTTCTAATGAAATTAGATACAATTATTAAAGACTCGTTAAGGAAAGATAATGATGGTTATTATTGCAATAATTTAATTGCAGCATGGCTGGAGAACCTAATGAGGACCATACCAGGCCAGGTCCTACACAAATGCAGGACCAAGAACCATCCCTGCCCTGAAGAGTAAGAGGAAAGGGTCCAGAACACTTCAGCACATGTATAAACACATTTGTGGGACTTGTTCTCTTCGAGCCCACCGTTAATCACAAGTGCAACTTTTGATGTCCAAGAGTTTGCAGTTGGATTCTACCAAACCAGACCTCTGCAGTGGCTCTGTGGTCACCAGAGTGACAGGAGCAGATGAGAACAAGGGAGTCAGAGGGGTAGAAAGGTCATTTAACCATCTCTCAATGTCTTTCCTCTTTGTGGAAGTGCAATATCTTGGATCACTTCAGTTTATTGTTTTGTAGCTTGATCAGAAGACACCCACATTTCCCTTGCAATCTTGTGGGCTGGCTGGAGAAGATGCAATCAGAAGGAGCTCAGGAATATTGTAAGGGAGCTTTAAAACCAACCAGCAACTCTGAACATACCACTGAAGCTGTGACTACATTAGGGGTGGTGTTTTCTTTTTGCTTTTTTTTCCTCCCCCTGGATGAATCTGAAGCTTCCCAGGTCATCTGGGAATGTGCCCTGGAGACAGGCAGTGGCAAAGGGGGGAGGGAAATCAACCAACTGAACAAGCTGTAATTATTTAAAGATGTAAAAATATATATATTATGAAGTAGTATGGCTACCAATCCACGTAACTTCTACACCTTTAGAACTAATGGAAATAAAACAACTCTAATAAAACCAAAAGGCTACTCTTTGACTATCTTTGTGGACTTCTTGGAGAGGGCTGGGGAGAAATGGGCACGTATGAAGAGAACCTGGAGAAGCAGTGGTACAGTGGGTCCTGTTTTAGGGAGCTCATAACAGAATAACTTGAGTCAGAAGGGACTGGACCAGGTTTCTCAGGACCCTTCTCAGTCAAGTTTTGAATATTACCAAGGATGGAAACCCTACAACCTCTCTGGGTTCCTCTTCCACTGTTTGATCATCCTCGTGGTGGGACTATTCTTCCAAATAAATGTTAGATTCTAATAAGAGACAAAATAATTGGTAAATTGGTTGCCAGACATGGGGACACCCAAGCATCATTGCAAGAGACTGAACGTTGCCTCCAAGCCCAGGAACCACACAGAGCCCCTTCCTGTAGGTAGAGGGTGGGATGGGTGATGCAGGATGACAAAAGTGACAGATCCAGCAATGGAACAACTCAAGACCAGGCTGGATAAGGATTGGAAGAACCTGATCTGGTGGGAAGTGTCCCTGCCCGTGGCAGGGGGGTGGAACTGGATGTTCTTTGAGGTCCTTTCCAACCCAAACTAATCTGGGATTTTAACACAAAGGGGGAAAGCACTCAATGTGTTTTCCATGCAGCAGGAGCAGAGAGGAGGGGAGGGAAAACTTCTCAGGGCACCTTAATACCATCAGGACTTCTCTTTCTGCTCCCCCCATTAAAGTGGTTTTGCTGTTGTTGAGCTTAACCACTCCCAGCTGGACCTAGACCCTGCCCTTAAGCCACAATCCCCTCCCACCTTCTTCTGAGGGTGGAGTTGGGTGAGCAAAACCCTCTTAAAAGCACCTGACCTTCCTCCCAGCTTCCTTCTGGGTCTAACTGGTCCCTGGCCCCTGTGTAACTGGGGAGGGTGAGTGGGGCCAGCACTTGAAATCCAAACCATTCCTTCCCCCATCAGCCAACTGGGCAGCTCTCCTGTTATTTGATGAGGCTCCTTTTCTGCTGTTGAATCCAGGTGGGTGGGAGGGCTCTGGGTGTGGAGGGTGATGTGGGGGGGTAGGTTGGTTATGGAGAGGGTGGAGATAGTGTGGGAGGTGACTGGGGATGGTGGAAGGGGGAGTGGGGTTTGAGGAAGGGCTCAGGAGTGGAAGGGGAGAAATGAAGAGGTGGAGAGAGGCTGCATGGTCTGCTCCCAGAGGGTGGTCCTGGGAAGACCAATGGCTTGAGGGCTGGATGAAGGGATTTAGGACTCATGGGTGCTTGCTTTGGGGCAGGTGTTGGGTGGTTTCTCCTTCCTTAGGGCTCTGGTGTGGTCAGACTACCTTTGGAGAACTGCAAATTGATGCCTGGCTGAGGTGAAGAAGATGAGGAGCTCTGATTCCTCCCTGACTGCATGTGGTGGGTCAGGGCTGTGCCTTGAGATCCCTGCAGGAGCCTTGTGTGGGGGTGTGGGGCCATGGTGGGGCTTCATGTGCAGTGGGGTCTGTGGCTGGAGGTCACCAAGACCCCATCTCAGGAGGTGTTTAAAAGCTGTAGATGCAGTGCTGAGGGACAAACATGGGTTAGTGCTGAGTTAACACTTGGACTTGATCTTAAAGGTGTTTTCCAACCCAAATGATCCTGTAAAGGTAGTTTGTATGGCAGCAATATCTTTAATTTTGTATCTGGGGTCTAGGTAAGCTTTTCCTCAAGGTCTTTTTGTTGGAGAAGCTGAATAAGCTGGGGATGTTCAGCCTGGAGAAGAGGAGGTTGAGGGGAGACCTTGTTGTCCTCTACAATTATCTGAAAGGAGCTTGTAGTGAGGGGGGTGTTGGAGATGAGGAAAAATGTCTTCACTGGAAGAGTAATAAAACATTGGAGCAGGTTGCCCAGGGAGGTGGTGGAGTCACCATCCCTGGGGATGTTCAAAAAACGAATACATGTGGCACTTGGGGAGATTTAGTGGTGTGGGACTCAAGGTTAGACTCAATGATCTTGAAGGTCCTTTCCAACCATGATGATTCTGTGGTTCTGTGGTTCTGCTCATCCAATCTTCTGATCCCAGGTGCTGCTAGTAAGGTGGATGACTGCTCCCTACCTGTCCCCATGTCATTGCAGCCAGTGGGACAAGCAGCTGGTAGGGCCAAGAGAGGGGATGAGCTGACTCCAGTGCTGACCAGGGAGCAGGGCTTCTCTTGGGGGCTGGGTCAGGAACAGGATGGGTCAGCATGGCCTGTGCTGGTTCTGGTTCATTAATGGCTCTGTAAGGTTGTGTTCCTCCTTTGTGCTGGGACATCAAGGCTGTGACCAAGGGAAGGGTTGGAGCTAGGGGAGCTTTTGCTCCTGGTGAGAAGGGAGATGCTAAGCAGGCTTAATTTAAGGTCCTCTATGACTCCTCCAGCACCTGTGGTATGAAAGGGCTCCTGGAGATCCTCGGGCCAAATTCTTGCTTATGGGATGAAAACTGTCATTAGAGTGTTCCTTAGAGCCTTATTTGGTGGAATTCTGGATATCCCCAAGTAGGGAAATGACCCTTCTGGGCCTGAAAGAAACCTTTTTTTCTCCATAGAGTTTGCCACAGGGAGGTGAGGAAAATGGGGACAAGGATTTTCTGTTGGTCTTGGCCTCTGGCTGGGCATATTTCTGAGCTGTAACTTTTCTTCAAGTCTAGAGCACCAAGTGTGAGGAGGTCCTGCTGCTCCCTCAGCAGCTGCTGAAGATGCCAGAGGGCCCCTCAGTGAGGAAATTCCAGCTGCTGACCTCCCCTTTTGTGGGGCAAGTGGTGGTCAAAGTGGGGGGAAGCAGCCGGAAGATCAATGTGAGTTCCCTGAATTCCCTGAGGCTCCAGGACTCCCAGGTGAGCTGTAGGAAAGATGAACTTATAGGTCCATAACAATTCTGAGGCAAACTGTAATTGTCCTGTATCTGGGCCACAGAAGGTGCCTAAACTGAGTGACACCAAACTTAGATCTGATGTGGACCATTGGCTTTGTTTATAGCCAGAGAAAAGGTGCATGTGGCCATGGTGCAGAGTTTGGGATCAAGGTTACTGTGAGGCAGAACTGTTGGACATGGAGATGCCCAGAATTATTTGCAGTTTTGGGTCAGTTGTGCTAATGCTGTGGTTCTGGGCCTCTTGAGGGATGAGGAGGTGGTGTTGGTGAGGGCTGTTTGTAGATGAGTGTTCATTTCTTTCAGTATGTGAAGGTCAGAAGCAGCAGCTTTGTTCTCTTCAACTTGGAGAGTTGAATCTCTTGTACCAGAGGGGGGGGTTTCACCTGGGAAGGTTGAAATGTCAGTGCTGGGGGTACTTGTGAGACAGTCACACTGGGTCAGTCCTGCTGAGGGTTTCACTTGCCTGACCTCCTTCAGATGGTGATTTAGGTTTACCATGGAATCACAGCATGGTTTGGGTTGGAATGGACCTTTAAAAATCATCTAGTCTCAACCACCCTGCCATGGTCAGGGACACCTCCCACCCTTAGGAATTTTTTTAATCTTTTGCCTTTTTCATGGTTGTGTAGTTTCCTGCTGATTTTCCCCACAAAAATCTGGAGAAAAGAGAAAGTGAGGCTGAAATTTGAACATAACCCTTATTAGACATGAGAGAATCCAGCCTTGTTTCTTCCCAACCTGTGGTAATCATAGAATCCCAGTCTGGTTTGGGTTGGAAAGGACCTTAAAGCTCATCCAGTTCCAACCCTCTTCCATGTTCAGGGACACCTCCCCCAGCCCAGGGTGCTCCAAGCCCCATCCAACCAGGGCTGAGACACTGCCAGGGATGGGGCAGCCACAGCTTCCTTGGGCAACCTGGGCCAGGGGCTCAGCACCCTCAGATTTAAGAATTTCTTCCTAGTGTCCAACCTAAATCTCCCCTCTTCAAGTGTTAAACCATCTCCTTGCAGGGAACTGTAGAGAGCAATAAGGTCTCCTCTCAGCCTTCTCTTCTCCAAACTAAACATTCCCAATTCATAGAATCACAGAATCATGGAATGGTTTGGGTTGGAAGGAACCTTAAAGCACCTCCAGTTCCAACCCTCCTGCCATGGGCAGGGACACCTCCCCCAGCCCAGGGTGCTCCAAGCCCCATCCAACCTGGGCTGAGACACTGCCAGGGATGGGGCAGCCACAGCTTCTTTGGGCAACCTGGGGGCTCAGCACCCTCACAGCAAAGAATTTCTTCCTATTACTCAACCTAAATCTCCCCTCTTTCAGCTTAAACTTGTTCTCCTTCACCCTATCACTCCAGGCCCTTGTAAAAAGTCCCTTTCCAGTTTGTCTGGAGCCCCTTCAGGTACTGGAAGGTGTTCTAAGTTGTCTGCAGAGCCATCTGCTCTCCAGGCTGAGTAACCCCAACTCCACTGACCTAATGTTAGTGCAGCCTCAGCCCTGATTCCAGAGGATTCTCAGCTGAGGGCAGAGATGTGAGCAGCTCAACAGTAATTTGTGCCACTCATGAGTAAGGTCTCACCCTTGCCTGAGACATTTGGAGCCAGCATGAAGTGAATGAGGAGCAGTGATGACTTTGAAACCCTCAGTGTCTCTTTTATGTCTCTGATGAATCCCATCTTCAGGGTGGGTGATGTGCCTAAAAGAGATTGCAGAAAATAATCCCCTGTGTGGAAATGGCCAGAGGTTATGTGGATCCTCAGCACTTCCCACTTTTTCTCTTAGGTTCACGGGAAGAATTTATACCTGGCATTTGTGGCATCTAAAGATCCCTTAGGACCAACTGCAGAAGAAACAGGACTGCAAAGAGAGGCTGCTAGTGGAGCAAGTTCTGCCCAGGTTTGTGCTTCAGAGAAACAGCCCCAAGCTGAAGAGCTGCTGGAACTTCAGAACTCAAGATCTGAACCTCCAGATGGAGCAGAGGGTCCCAGCAATTGGCTGCACTTCCACTTTGGTTTGTTTGGCAGCATTCGGGCAAATGAGTTCTCAAGAGCAAACAAAGCCAATAAGAGGGGGGACTGGAAGGATCCTGCACCCAGGTATTTGGTGGGGTCTTCAAAAACTCTGCTTCCTTTTAACTCCAACTAAATCTGTGTGGGAATGCTCTTAGCCCTGTCTTTTCTCTGGTATTTCTTAAGGTAAATATCTGTAAGGGATGATGTGAGGTGTGTTCACCCAAGGAACGTTGCTTGCAAGCCTGGGGATCATGGTACCACCAGCACAGTTCAGTTTTTTTATTCAAAGAGAGCTTCTAAGATGCCAGGCTGAATAATGCCCTGGAAGTGCCACTTTCTCCCAGTTATGTTTGTTTTGGGTTTTTTTTTTTCTAACAAAGAAACAAAGCCTTGGATAAACAGCATACATCCATGGCAACTGTGTGGTAAAAGCACAAGTTCACTGGAAGTCTACTGAAGAAGTTGACTGCTGCTGTCTCTTTCTATTGGTTTTTGTTTTTTTTTTTTTGTTTTGTTTTTGTCAGTTTGTTGGGGTTTTTTGGTTGGTTGTTTGGGTTTTTTGGGTTTTTTTTGTTGTTGTTGTTCTGTCTTTTTCTTTTTTTTTTTTTTTTTTTTTTTTTTTTTTTTTTTGTGCAAGTTTCTTCAGCCAGAGCAGAACAGAACAAATTGCCCAAGGGTGTTTTTAGTGTAACTTTTAAACCTCTCTTCTTCTCCCAGGCTGGTTCTGTACTTTGAGAATGGAGGGTTCCTGGTTTTCTACAACTGCCGAATGCAGTGGATCTCCTCTCCAAGGGCTGATCCTGCTTCTGACATCCTCTCCGTGGAATTCCACCGTGGGCAGGCACTGGATGCCCTCCGTGCACCCCGGCCCATCTGCTACACCCTCTTAGACCAAAGATATTTTTCAGGGCTGGGTAAGTTCCAGGGCAACAAATGGTAGGAGGTGCGTGGGCTTTTCCCTTTTTTTTTTTTTTTTTGGATCTACTGATCCAAAGCTGGGTGTCTGAGCTTTTTTTTTTTTTCTCCTTGGTTTTCTGGCTTCTGGTTGACCTTGCTGGGGGTGTGTGGTCACCTTGCTGGGGGTGTGTGGTCACCTTGCTGGGGGTGTGTGGTCACCTTGCTGAGGACAAGGCTTGGAGCCTGTCGCTGCAGGTTGCAGATGCTTTGGGTGCACCCTGTGAGCAGTGTTGTGTCCATGGAATCATAGAATTGGCTGGGTTGGAAGGGACCTCAGAGATCATCAAGTCCAACCCTTGATCCACTCCCCCCGTGGTTCCCAGCCCATGGCACTGAGTGCCACATCCAGGCTCTTTGAATATCTCTTTGAATATCTCCAGGGATGGAGAATCCACCCCTTCCCTGGGCAGCCCATTCCAATGCCTGATCACCCTCTCCAGAAAGAAATTCTTTCTCATGTCCAACCTAAACCTCCCCTGGCACAACTTGAGACCTCTTGTGCCCTCTTGTCTTGCTGAGAGTTGCCTGGGAGCAGAGCCCAACCCCCCCCTGGCTCCAACCTCCTTTCAGGGAGTTGGAGAGAGTGATGAGGTCTCCCCTGAGCCTCCTCTTCTCCAGCCTCAACACCCCCAGCTCCCTCAGCCCTTCCTCACAGCACTTGTGCTGGATCCCTTCACAGCCTCCTTGCTCTTCTCTGGACCTGCTCCAGCACCTCAAGCTCCTTCCTCAGCTGAGGGGCCCAGAACTGGACACAGGACTCAAGCTGTGGCCTCCCCAGGGCTGAGCACAGGGGCAGAATCCCTTCCCTGGACCTGCTGGCCACGCTCTTCCTGACACAGCCCAGGATGCCATTGGCCTTCTTGGCTACCTGGGCACGCTGCTGGCTCCTCTTCAGCTTAAGGACTTAAGGCTGGATTGGTTGTACTTAGGGGTGAAAGCACAGTCTGCTTCAAGGGTGGTGGGAAGAGAACACCTTCCAGTCCCATCCCAGTTAGGTCTGCTCCTGGTGTGCCAGCTTTGACATGGGAACGGTGTTGCTAGCTGTGATCCCTGAGGCAGAAGTCACGGTGATTGGAGGCATCATCCTGATAGGAAATATCCTTCTTTTTCTCCTCATTTCTCACCCTCTCCAGGCAACATCATTAAGAATGAGATCCTGTACCTGGCCAAGATCCATCCCTTAACCCCAGGCTCCCTCTTGGCTCTCTCAGATCTGGAGCGGCTCCTCGACTGCGCCGTTCAGTTCAGCTCTGCCTGGCTGCACAGCAAGTTGAGGGGTGCAGGGCTGCACCCCCAGATCTACCAGAAGGAGCAGTGTCCCCTGGGCCATGCGGTGACACAGGGAACCCTCGGGCCCTCAGGAGGCCTGAAGAGGCTGACGTGGTGGTGTCCCCAGTGCCAGCCTGAGGTGCTGCCAGGGGATGGGGATCCCCCTCCTGTCACCGACTGACCTGACTCAGTGTCCTTCTCAGCCTGGAGGGCGGTCTCGTGGTCATTGTTTAGTTAGAAGGTGTTTTTTGGGTTTTTGTGGTTTTGGCTTTGTTTTTTGGGGGTTTGTTTTTGGGGGTTTGTTTGTTTGGAGGTTTGTTTTTTGGGGGGTTTGTTTTTTGGGGTTTTTTTGGCGTTTTTTTGGGGTTGCTTTTTGGGGTTGTTTTTTGGGGTTTGTTTTTTGGGGGTTTGTTTTTTGGGGGTTTGTTTTTTGGGGGTTTGTTTTTGGGGGTTTGTTTTTGGGGGTTTGTTTTTGGGGGTTTGTTTTTGGGGGTTTGTTTTTGGGGGTTTGTTTTTGGGGGTTTGTTTTTGGGGGGTTTGTTTTTTGGGGGGTTTGTTTTTTGGGGGGGTGGTTTTTGGGGTTGTTTTTGGGTTTTTTTGGGTTCTCTTTTGGGTTCTCTTTTGGGTTCTCTTTTGGGTTCTCTTTTGGGTTCTCTTTTGGGTTCTCTTTTGGATTCTCTTTTGGATTCTCTTTTGGATTCTCTTTTGGATTCTCTTTTGGATTCTCTTTTGGATTCTCTTTTGGATTCTCTTTTGGATTCTCTTTTGGGTTTTTGGCGGTTTTTTGGGGGGTTGGGGTTTTTTGGGTTTTTTTTTGGGATTTTTATTTGGGGTTTTTTGGGGTTTTTTTTGAGGGCTTTTTTGGGTTGTTTTTTGGGTTGTTTTTTTGGGTGGTTTTTTTTGGGTGTTTTTTTTGGGTGGTTTTTTTTTTGGGTGTTTTTTTGGGTGTTTTTTTTGGGTGTTTTTTTTGGGTGGGTTTTTTTGGGTGTTTTTTTTGGGGGTGTTTTTGGGGTGTTTTTTTTGTGGTGTTTTTTTTTGGGGTGGTTTTTTTTGGGTGGTTTTTTTTGGGGTGTTTTTTTTTGGGGTGTTTTTTTTTGGGGTGGTTTTTTTTGGGGTGGTTTTTTTTGGGTGGTTTTTTTTTTCGTTTTCTTTTGGTTTTTTGTTTTTGTTTTTCTACTTTTGTCACCGAGTGACCTGGCTCTCAGTGTCCCTCTCATCCTGGAGGGTGGTCTCGTGGTCATCTTTTAGTTAGAAGGTGTTTTTTTCATTTCCTTTTTGTGACAGTGACACAACCGTGTCACTCCTTGGAGCAGTCCTGAGGGGACCCAACAGCTCAGGGAGGTGTCGGGAGGTGACAGCTGTGGGCTGAAGTCACCCTGGTGCAGGTGTTGGCAGCGAGGAGAGGGAATCCCTCTGCCCAGTTACATCTCCATGGAAAATAATAATAATAATAATAAAAAATATATATGTATTCTGCTTTAACAGGGGGAGGGACTGTGAGCTCAGTGGTCACTGGTTACCTGCAGGATCACGGGAGGTGACAGCTGGGGACTGTCTGGTGGGGTCTGGGACAGGCAGAGGCTCTGCTGAGTTCTGGTTGGGTCTGGGTTTGGTTTATTTTAACATCAGATTCTTTGAGTGGAGGAAAAAATAAAAACTTGGGTTCTAACTGCTGATCCTTTTTTCCCCCCCTTTTTTCCCCCCCTTTTTTTCCCCCCTTTTTTCCCCCCCTTTTTTCCCCCCCTTTTTTCCCCCCCTTTTTTCCCCCCCCTTTTTTTCCCCCCCTTTTCTCACCCCCTTTTCTCACCCTTTCTCACCCCCTTTTCTCACCCCCCCTTTTCTCACCCCCCTTTTCTCACCCCCCTTTTCTCACCCCCCTTTTCTCACCCCCCTTTTCTCACCCCCCTTTTCTCACCCCCCTTTTCTCACCCCCTTTCTCACCCCCTTTCTCACCCCCCTTTTCTCACCCTCCCCTTTTCTCACCCCCCTTTTCTCACCCCCCCTTTTCTCACCCCCCTTTTCTCACCCCCTTTTCTCACCCCCCTTTTCTCACCCCCCTTTTCTCACCCCCCTTTTCTCACCCCCCTTTTCTCACCCCCTCTTTCTCACCCCCCTTTTCTCACTCCCCCTTTTCTCACCCCCCTTTTCTCACCCCCCTTTTCTCACCCCCTTTTCTCACCCCCTTTTCTCACCCCCCTTTTCTCACCCCCTTTTCTCACCCCCCTTTTCTCACCCCCCTTTTCTCACCCCCCTTTTCTCACCCCCCTTTTCTCACCCCCCTTTTCTCACCCCCCTTTTCTCACCCCCCTTTTCTCACCCCCCTTTTCTCACCCCCCTTTTCTCACCCCCTTTTCTCAACCCCCTTTTCTCACCCCCCTTTTCTCACCCCCCTTTTCTCACCCCCTTTTCTCACCCCCCTTTTCTCACCCCCCATTTTCTCACCCCCCTTTCTCACCCCCCTTTTCCTCTCACCCCCTTTTCTCACCCCCCTTTTCTCACCCCCCCTTTTCTCACA
>NC_092424.1:110932057-111004557 GCF_036169615.1 Heliangelus exortis | reverse complement strand
GCAAAGCAACCAGCACTGGATGATCTTTTTCATGAGTAGTGAGAAAGTTGGTTTTGTTTTGCTTTGGGTTTTTTTTTTTTTTCCCCATCTTAGTTTTCACTAGCAACTGTTAGGATTTAGAATTCCTTCTGAGGTCCTTTTAATGGAGAGTAATACAGATGATTTTTCTTTTTAAATGCTTTTTCTTCCTAAGTAGCACGAGCTCCAAACACAGTTTTGTAACTGCACCAAGAGCCATGGACTGACCTCATTTTCATCATTGCTGTGAAGTCCCTCTTAGGGTGAGGCAGGGAGGAATTATATTCACATAGTAGTAGAACAGAAAAATGGTTTGGGTTGGAAGGGACCTTAAAGCTCATCCAGTTCCAACCCCTGCATGGGCAGGGACACCTCCCCCAGCCCAGGGTGCTCCAAGCCCCATCCAACCTGACCTGAGACACTGCCAGGGATGGGGCAGCCACAGCTTCTCTGGGAAACCTGGCCCAGGGGCTCAGCACCCTCACAGCAAAGAATTTCTCCCTAATATCTCATCTCAATTTTCCCTCTTTCAGTTTAAAACTGTTCCCCCTCCTCATCTTTTCAGGGTTTGCTTCAATGATGATGAAGAGGTCGTTTTTTCTTTTTTTTTTTTTTTTTTCTTTTTTTTTTTCTCTGTACATTCCCCTGAGGAATGCAAAGAGGATGGAGGGGAACAGAGCTTCTGGCTGTGCCTTCATTCACACTGCCCTGGTAAAAGTGGCAAGGAACAAGGAAAGTTGTGGTGCCTCACACCTGCTTGCATATTTGTGGGGGTGGAAAAGAGCAGATGTCCAGAGCTGCCAATTCTGGGAGTCCTGAAGGAATGTGGGGCCTGTGACAGCTGATTGAGCTGGAGAGGCTTTGGGTGTAGGGGGGGGAAGAATTCCTGCACATTGCCTGGGAGAGGAGGTGATGGGCAAGGGAGGTGGAAAGTTGGCATAGACTCCAGAACGAAAGGGGCTGTTTGAACCTGGTAAGCTTATGGATGGCCTGGATGGGGAAATTAAACCCTTTCCCCGTGGAAGACACAGTCTTAGAGTCTCTGCTTGATTTGGAGAGTGCTTTCTGGGTTAGTCAATGGGAAGTTCAGCTTGCTGACCTCTTCAGACCCAGCCTGATGCAGAAACTGCTAAGACATCATCAGCCTGATTGCAGCAGTCAGAGCTTCAACTCCAACAGTGCCTTGCACCATCCCTAAGAGAGGATGGGAGCAGCCAGTATTCTGCAGAAGAAAATCCAGTGTAGTAGCCTGGTTTGCACCCAATATTCAGTGGAACTCCTAATAAAGTTTCCTGAACTTCCCCATTTTCTGATTTGGATGTGACCGAGTTGGTCTGGCCACAGATTTGGAGGCATCTGAGTAAGGTTGCATTGAAGGGGTTTGAATGGAACAAATGCTCCCAGCTCCTCCCAAAAAGTGGCAGTGACTCACGTGGCACATGCTCTTTGTTTCCTGTGTCAGAAATTCCCCAGTCTGAGGGATCTGAAGTGTAATTCCCTGATTCATCAGGTTGATCACAGAATCACAGACTGGGCTGGGTTGGAAGGGACCTTTAGAAGTCATCTAATCCAGTGCCCCTGCAGTGAGCAGGGACATCTCCCACTAGGTTGGGTTGTTCAGATCCCTGTCCAACCTGGCCTGGAATGTCTCCAGGGATGGGGCATCTCCTGCCTCTCTGGGCAACCTGGGCCAGTGTCTCACCACCATCACTGTACATTTTTTTCCCTGGTATCCAGTATAAATCTCTGCTCTTTCAGCTTCAAAAATTCAACCCTTGTCCTATTTCTTACAGGCCCTGCTAAAAACCTTGTTCCCACCTTTCTTATAGGCTTTCTTTAAGTCCTGATATTCCATCATGATGCTTTTTGGTCATTTAGTTCTCCTGAAACCAAGGTTCAAACACCTGAATATTGCAATGAATTATGCAAAGAGCATAGTGCAGCCAGCTGTGGGCACAGATCCCAGACTGGTCTGGGTTGGAAGGGACCTTAAAGCTCCTCCAGTCCCAACCCCCTGCATGGTCAGGGACACCTCCCACCAGCCCAGGGTGCTCCAAGCCCCATCCAACCTGGGCTGAGACACTGCCAGGGATGGGGCAGCCACAGCTTCTCTGGGAAACCTGGGCCAAGGTCTCACCACCCTCAAATTAAATAATTTCTTCCTAATGTCCAACCTAAATCTCCCCTCTTCCACTTTAAAAACATTCCCCCTTGTCCTATCACTCTGCACCATGGTAAAATGTCCCTCCTCAGCTTTCCTGTAGCCCCTTCAGGTGCTGGAAAGCCACTATAGGATATCCCCAGAGCCTTCTCTTCTCCAGGCTGAACAATCCCAACTCTCCCAGATGGTCTTCATTGGAGATTTTCTCCAGACTGTCATCATCTTCCTGGTCTCCTCTGGACTCACTTCATCAGCTTTGTGTCCTTGCTGTGTTTGGGGCTCCAGAACTGGACACAGTACTCCAGGTGAGGTCTCATGAGAGTGGAGCAGAAAGGCAAAATCCTCTCCCTCTTCCTGCTACCATCCTTTGATTTGATGCAGCCCAGGATCTGGTTGGTTCTCTGGGATGTCTCTGGGATGTTGTGGGCTCATGCTGAGCTTCTCATTAACCACTTTGGTAAAGGATAAGATTAATAGTTGAGCTGAGCACAACAAAGATGTTCTCTGCTTTTGGTGTTGGACTAATGGGAGGAAAACAGCTAAAGAGACAAATATTACCTTCACAGACTCATTGTCTGAGGATCCAAGAGGTCATAAACCTCATTCCTGCTGTTATTCTTATTGATGAAGGCCTTAACTGAATCACTTATGGACCCCTGTAAGTCTAGGACAGAGGCAGCAAGTGACCCTGGGATCCAGGTAGACCCATTTTATAAGACATCCAGTTTCAGTTATGAAGTTGCCACTTTAGATCTTCAGATTCTTTCAGAAAGAAAAGAGGAAAGAGATTTCTGAGGCCATCCAGGAGTAAAGGTGAGGCCACCTCTTTTTTTTTGCCCTTTTTCCAACCTCACAGTTCAGTCCTGTCAAACAAACAAACAAACAAACAAAAAAACCCCAAAACCTCCCCCCAAAATAACCCCAAAAACCCAAAACCCACCAAAAAAACCCAACAACCCACAAAACACCAATGATTTCTGAGCAGAGAGAGATTGGATGTAAACACAGATTTTAATGGCTGCTGCAGGAGGAGGAGCAGGGATGTCCTCCAGGGGTGGTGGGGCTGGTTGGTGGTCAAGGAGGACAGGAAAAAACTGGGATTTTGCAAGCTTTGAGGTCAGATAACAGGGGCTGAGTCCAACCAGGTCACACCAGTACAACCAGGACCCATTTTATAAGACATCCAGTCTCAGTTATGAAGTTGCCACGTTAGATCTTCAGATTCTTTCAGAAACAAAAGAAGAAAGAGATTTCTGAGGCCATCCAGGAATAAAGGTGAGGCCACCTCTTTTTTTTTGCCCTTTTTCCAACCTCACAGTTCAGTCCTGTCAAACAAACAAACAAACAAACAAAAAACCCCCAAAACCTCCCCCCAAAATAACCCCAAAAACCCAAAACCCACCAAAAAAACCCAACAACCCACAAAACACCAATGATTTCTGAGCAGAGAGAGATTGGATGTAAACACAGATTTTAATGGCTGCTGCAGGAGGAGGAGCAGGGATGTCCTCCAGGGGTGGTGGGGCTGGTTGGTGGTCAAGGAGGACAGGAAAAAACTGGGAGTTTGCAAGCTTTGAGGTCAGATAACAGGGGCTGAGCCCAACCAGGTCACACCAGTACAACCAGGACCCATTTTATAAGACATCCAGTCTCAGTTATGAAGTTGCCACTTTAGATCTTCAGATTCTTTCAGAAAGAAAAGAGGAAAGAGATTTCTGAGGCCATCCAGGAGTAAAGGTGAGGCCACCTCTTTTTTTTTGCCCTTTTTCCAACCTCACAGCTCAGTCCTGTCAAACCTGTGGGTAGGACTGCCTGAAGGGCATGGGCTTCACTTCTTTGCTCCTTGCACCTGATGAAGATGAGGAGCACCAAGGAGGTTGCTGTGATGCATGGCCAAGGAGTCAGTGGAGCAGCAGGATGGATTTTTCTTGCCTGACCCAGAAAGCCTCTGTCCCACTGACCTGCAGGGCTGGAAAGTTCGTGAGTGCCTGAATTTATTGGCATTAGAACAGGAATGGTGGATTCCTGCCACCTTCTCCTCTGGCCAGCAATGGCTTTTTGTGCAGAACAGCTCCATCTGCCTTCAAGGCAGGAAAAAGGATCCTAGAGGAGCACTGAGTTCTGGCACAGATTTAGACAGGATAAAAAAAAAAAAAGTGATGCCTTAGGGTAGTGTTTCAACCTCATCCTAGTGGTGTTTGACAATTAAGCAGATTAAGGAGGATCTTATCAAGACCCAATTCTGTGCCAGGCTTTTGGACAGTAGCTTGCAGCCAGGAAGGGGTGAACACTGCTTGCATCAGCCTGGGCATCCCTGTCTTTCTGAAGTCAAGGTGTGAAATTTGCTGCCCCTGACTGCCAGAGGATGGAAAAATCCTCCCTACAAATTCCAGGTAATTCCAAGGCTTTTTCCAGCACTCAGGAGAAGAGTTTATCTCATCTTTTCCTTCTCTCCCCACTTCTGCATTTATAATGAGCAGAGACAGGGTTCCTGGAACAGGCTGCTCAGGGAGGTGGTGGAGTTGCCATCCCTGGGGGTATTAAAAAAAGGGGGAGATGTGGCACTTTGGGAGATGATTTAGTGGTTAAAGTCGTGTAGAACTGAGAGTTGGACTTGGTAATCTTGAAGGTCCTTTCCAAGAACAATGACTCTACAATTCTATTGTTCCTCGGGAGCCCCTGAACATCACAGCACAGCTGATCCTGAACCCAAAACTCCAGCCCCGAGTCCTTCAGGCCAGGCAATTAGCAAATTATCACTCTGTGGTGAGAACGAATCTTCAG
The DNA here is from genome assembly GCF_036169615.1 of Heliangelus exortis. Taxonomy (NCBI): domain Eukaryota; kingdom Metazoa; phylum Chordata; class Aves; order Apodiformes; family Trochilidae; genus Heliangelus; species Heliangelus exortis. The sequence continues at coordinate 110,999,594 of NC_092424.1, read as the reverse complement.
AGCTAATTGAGCTGGATTTATGGGCTTGGGGTTTTAAAGAGGGGTAAGCACCAAACTTGGTGAGACTTCAACAAACAGAATCCCCACCATCAGGCCAGTGATTTGGAGCAGATCTCCTTTGCTACCCCCTCCACCAGGAGCTGGAGGCACCATCTCTGCTCCCCCAGCTGCTGCCCTTGAGGTTTACACAGCTGCCATGGGGAGTGAGGGGTGGGGGGCAGAGCCTGGCCAGCTCCTGGGTCCCAGAGCTGGGTCAGAGGTGGACACGTTTGGGCTCAAAGAGGAACAGGTGGGTAAAGGGCTGACAGCAGGAACACTGGCACTTTTATTTTTAACATCCCCCCCCTCCCCTCCCTCCCTTCCCTGCACAGGCACAGTGCTGGAAAAGGCCAAACACGACTGTCTGCAAAGCATCTGAGTGGCCTGGATGAGCCCCCCTGCCCTAAAAATCAGGGGATCTCCTTGCTTTGAGGGGTTGGGTGTTCAATCTGCATTTTAACCCCTTGCAAAACTTCTGAATTCAAGCATTTCCCCATGCACTTAAGTGAGGAGGTTGTGAGCCTTCCTCACCCCACCAGGCTGTGATTTCCTTCTCCCTTTTTCTGATTTTCCTCCCTTTGTTGGGTCCCTGGGTCTGTGCAGCAGCAGGAATAAGGATGTCTTGGTTAGAACTGTGGGAGGTCTCTGATAGTACTGAAAAGCTGGGGGAAGGAAAAAAAATAGTCTTGTTGTGGTTTAACTGAAGTATCATTATTTTAAGCCTGGGTAGGAAATGGTTTTCTGTTGGTTTCAGGCAGTTTGTGAAGACTCAGAATAGAAAGAGAAAACCAGAAGAAAAGGTGGGAAAAAAAAATTGTTTTGAGTGGGAAAATGAATTAAAAATCCTGAGAACAGCAGGTGTGCTGGGCACTGACTGACCCCATCAGGAGGGAAAAGCTGAACCTTGAAACATCACTGACACCTTCAGTTAGGAGAAAAATAAAATGTAGTTACCAGATCTCAGCCATTGTTGCACCAAGGGCCAAGATGCTTGTGCCAGCACTCATGGCATCATTTTCTTTAGTTCCTCACCCACCCAGGCATGTTGCTGTCCCACATTGGTGGGACTGAGTCTTTCCTGCTGCTTTCAGGGAGCTGTATTTTTGCCTTAAAATGGTTATGGGAAAGGCCAAGCTGATCATATAATGACGGAGTGATTTGGGTTGGAAGGGACCTTAAAGCTCATCCAGTTCCAACCCCCCTGCCATGGACAGGGCCACCTCCTTCTAGCCCAGGTTGCTCCAAGCTCCATCCAACCTGGCCTGAGATATTTCCAAGGATGGGGAAGCCACAGATTCTCTGGGACAACCTTGGCCAGGGGCTCAGCACCTTCATAGTGAACAAGCAGAGCTTGCTGTGAAAAAGGCTTTGCTCTTGCTCAGTGGAGTGTAAAACTGTTTGCTCCCAGTGTAAGTGCTGTTGCTGAGCTAATGTGGGAGCTCTGTGGCTTCCAGCAACCAGAAATAGCTGAGACTGGAGAAAATACTGCTCCCAGCCCCTGGTTTAGGGCAGGCAGTTAATGCATCCATAAAAATCAACCTTAACCAAACCTATGGTGAAACCTATTCTTTGACCTTGGCAATGCAGAGCAGATTTAAGGTTACTGAGGTACTTGCATTGCTTTCTCATTGCACAAGTTTGGTGTTCATCTACACCAAACTTTTTTGTGGTTTTCACTCGTGACAGAAGGACAACATCAGAGAATCACAGAATGGTTTGGGTTGGAAGGGACCTTAAAGATCACCAAGATCCAACTCCCCTGCATGGGCAGGGACACCTCCCACAGCCCAGGTTGCACAAGGCTTCATCCAACCTCCCAAGAAGTGTCTCACAGACTGCTACACAAAAGTGAATTCACCTTAGTAGGGATCCTTCTGGGAGCAGTGTATTAATGATGGATTAATGGATTTAAAGAATGAGAAGGACCATAAATACTCTGCTCAAATCCACTGTGTGATGACAAGCTGTGGAGCCTCACTTAAGGTAAATGAATGAGACCAAATCCCACCCCAAAGATTTGATGACAGAAAAAGGTCTGGCTCTGAATGAAGTGGTTGCTTCACACCTTTCTCTGCACAGCTGGGGTCATTGTAAATTTTTATGATTTTCCCCCCTTTATAATTGTTTTTTTTTTTTTGCAGGGCTGTGGTACATCTCACAGAGAAACAAATTTGTGCGACTAATTAAAAAAAAAAAAAAAAAAAGGAAAAAAAATTAGTCACTTGATTCCAACCCTGAGGAATACAGTGGCAAAATCATTCCCTGGGCTGGAGGTGAAGCAAAGCCTGGGAGCAGCCTGCTGCAAGCTCTTTTCTTTCATGTGCCTAAGACACACAAATCCCCATTCCCCAGGGGCTGGGGGATCACTGACAGCAGTGGCAGGCTCTGAGGAAGGGTGAAAGGAGTGAAACTGTGCTCTTCTTTCATTCACCAGGGTCAGCTGTCCCACCTGTTCCCCCTGCTGAGCCATGGGTAGCAGGGATGGAGGGGATATGGGGCTTTGAAAAGGAAAGTTCCTCCAAGAGGAGGAATTTAATATTCAAATGAGAAACAAGGGAGCATTCACCTTGCCACCAGGATAGGGACAGACGGAAGAAAAGAGAGTGCTGGGCACAGTGGTGGGGTTGGTGGCTTGAATGAATCCCCTGGGAACTGGGGACCAGGCCAAGAGCAAGTTCCCTAATGAAAGACCAATGATGGATGGAGCTCAGTAGGTGCAGGGCTGCAGTTTGATTCGGAAACCCAATCTGCTACCAGCTGTTTATTTAAGCAAATGCCATGGCTATGGTCTACAGTAGTGCCTGCCTAGATTTCCCTGGGAGATTTCTTCCATCAAATTGAGCCCTCTTGAATTTAACCATCGATGCTGTCTCTGGGCTCTGCAGTCCAACCTGTGCAGTTCTCTTGTAGGGATGTTATTATAGAGTTTCCAAAGTCTGAAGCAGAAATCTTTTCCCACAGTCGTTTGGGATTGTGTTTCTTTGCCCCTATTTAAATTGAAAGCCTTTTTTTTTTTTTTTTTTTTTTTTCTTTTAGGCTAGACACTAACTCCTATTGTGTGGTTCCAGAGCAGCCAGCACAATGGAGCCTGTAGCCTTTCCTGGATACTATTGTTGACATGATAAAAAGCCCTGTAACCCAGAGACTGAAGGAGTGATGGTTCATCACACTGAAACAGAGCCTTGCTTGATGGGAAGCTTGAATGATGTGGAGTTTGTGAGAAGAGGAAAATCTCTGGGAAGAATCACAGAATTGTCACAGTTGGAAAAGACCTCTAAGATCACTGTACCCAACTGATAACATCCCCCCCTCCAATAAAATACATGTATTAATATCAATATCACTCACCAGAGCATCCCCTCAAGTGCCTCATCTACACAGTTTTTAAATAGCTCCAGGGATGGGGACTCCACCACCTCCCTGGGCAGTTCATTCCAATGTCTAACTACCCTCTCAGTAAAGAAATTCTTCCTCACACTTAGTCTAAACCTCCCCTGGTGCAATTTCAGGCCATTTCCTCTGGTCCTGTCCTTGTTCACCTGAGAGAAGAGCTCAGCACCTGCCTCCTTACAACCTCCTTTCAGGAGAGCAACAAGGTGACCTCAATGCCAGGATATTGTTTCACAGCACAAATGCAGGTAGTGCTTTATTTGAAGTTGCTTTTTTTCCCCCTCTCATGGCTGTATTTTTTAAAATTATTATTTAACAAGATTTCCATACCATGATGGCTCTGGGAGCCAACCCTGACCTTTATTTTCCACGCCCACCCCACGTGGTTATTTTTTTTGCAGATCCCACAGGAGCAAAGGAGCACCTTCTGCATGCTGGCCAGCAGACAGAAGATGCAATGAGCAAATCCCCTGCAAGGTGCTGGTTTTTCCTTCCCCTGTTGCCTTCTGCATCCCCAAGGATCCAGCATCTGCCAGGGGCAGGCAGCTCGGTGCCTCCCATCCCCTCCGCGACCACAGGGGACGTGAGCCACGATGCACTCAACCTTGAAACCAAAGAAGCCTCAAACCTGTCATTAAAGCAGCTGCACTGGCAATAAATTTAGTATTTGCAGAAGTTCACTGCCTGTTTAAAATGCAGCCAGAGTAGCTATGGGAACAGCTTCAACAGAGTTTCATCGTGCTGAAAAGTGACCCCGCAAAGACACGCGGGAAGGCTCCTGGAGGCACCAACATTTTTTCTCTCCGAGGAGAGAGTTGACCCCTTTGCCAATGGGCTAGGAAAATGAACCAGGAGAGTCAGTTATGGGCTGAAAATGTACACTGAAGTAGTGGTTTTTAAAAGGTTTCAAAATGTGAAAAAAAAAAAAAAAGTTAATAATATGAATGTCGAGACTTTCAGGAAATAAAACAGTTTGGGGTTGTTTTGTTTTTTTCTTTAAGTCCAAAGGAGGAGAAATAAAGACAAATATTGTGGCATTGTACTGCCTTATAAATCCAAAGGATACTTCTTACTTTTCAGCTTCTTAGCAGACTTTCAAGCCTCTTGTAAGTTATTACCTTCCCTGCATCAGCTGGTGCTGTGTTCATGTTACCAGTCACTGCCTTCTCCACTTTGTGTAAATCAAGGCAAGAGAGCAGCTCAGCTGGGGAGATCATGGCCTGATGGCAAAGATAAGGAGATGTAAGTACCATTCCTGACCTTCCAGGGGCTTCCTTCTTCTCCTGGCTTGAGAAATGTTCCTGAACCAGCTGTATCAGTTTCTTTATATTCGGATTTCTGTGCTAAGGGTTGAACGTGGTAAACCCAGACACTGCTTCAAAACCTCTCTTCATGCTTCTGGTTGAATATTCTTCCTGCCCTCCCTGTGAGCATCCAGATGTAAGTGGTTCATGGTTTCAAAGCACATTAGAAGGTGGGACTTTCTCTGAGCCATTTTAAAAGACAAGAGGCACCCAAAATCTCAAGCCAGTTTATCTCATTCCGACTCCTGTGGCTAAAACCATGATGGAAAGGGCATGGTTCTCACCACAGTGGGCACCTCAGCAAACTCAGGACCAAACACAGGGGCTTGGTAAGGGCAGACATTTAAGGCAGTGATTTTTGTTGAATTGAAAGGATGTTCAGAGCTATAGAAAGTGGGGGCACAGTGGGTGCAGTTCACCCCACAAGGTGCAGCTTGATAGAACTGAGAGATATTTACTTGGTCTATGGAGAACATTTGATCCTGATTACAAAGAAACTCAGTCCCTATGGACCCCAGTGACACTTTCAGCATGGTGACAGATGCCAGATCCACTGTCCCAACTCACCTTCCAATGAGTGCCTTCACACAGCTGGATGCTGAGGGCCAGAAGGAGGAGGGCTGGGATCCAAAGAGAGAAATTCAATCAGAGCTGGGTGTCCAAATCCCCAACGTTCCCCTGGAAATCCCAGCTCAGCACCCTGCCTGCTGGTGTCTAACAAGCCTCTCAAAAAAAAAAAAAAAAAAAAAAAAAAAAAGACATCAAACCCTGGGATTTATGGATTTATTATTAATCAGTCCAGCTTCTTAGCACCTTCTCTTGTGACCTTGGTTGCTAGGAAATTTGTGCCAATACACAAAAAGTGAAGTATTAATAGAAAGAAAGAGCAGCTGATGGGAGCTCTGCAAGGAGCAGCATGGCCAACGCAGGGGCTGCCCTTGCAGGACACGTGAGGCTGTGAAGTCTTCCAGGCTACATCTTTCTCAGGATGGGCCCCTCTCCTGCCCCTGCAGCCATGCTCATGCTATTAAAGTCCAAACCAGCCTCAAAACCTCAGGGATTGTGTCCATGATATTCATCAGGAGCAAGCATTGGGAATGCTGATTCCTGAACCATCCACCCTTGGGAACTGTTGCAGCCAACATGAGTTGGTCTGGGTCAAAACCATGCAGAGCACCATGTTTGGGATCCATGGAGATACAACACCCAAATCCTTGATGCTTTTATTCCCCTCACAGCTGAATTCACAAAGTTGGAGCCACGGGATGGCTTGTGGGCAGTGCTGAAATCTTTGATGTAGGATTTCTGAGTCTGGGAGCTTTGCCTCAGAACCTCAGTGTTTGTAGAAGTCCTGATTTGGTTTCAGCAGGAGGTTGATGGTGCAAGTGGACACCCATCTATAACCCCTGGGCATCCAGTGGTTGCAGGTTGCTTGAGAAGATGCAGTAGGTAGGGGCTGGAAGAGGCCACTGAGTAGTGACAATGTCAAGTTGGAAATCACCAACTTTCCTCCAAGAGCCATGTCTGGACTGAGTCCCTAAGCTCAAGTAGTTTCATGTTGTCTTTTCTCACTCTGTGTCCAGCATGGCAATCCTTGCTTCTTATAACAACCATGTCCAAGACACAAACATGATGCTGGTGGTCCAGGCAGAAGAACCATGAGGTTTGCTTCCCTCCAGGCTGTGTTATGATCTGTTTAAAAGTGTGGATGTTGAGTGCAGGCATCATTCCCACATCATTCCCTGCTGAGGAGATGCCAGGAAAGGTTCGTACCCTGGGTGTGGGTGGGGGGCACCAAGGGTTGGGAAGGAGCAGGGGAAGGTTGCTCCTGTGGGTTGCAGACAAATTCACTAAACCTCACTTTATCCCACATTATCCTCCCCTCAGCTGTTGAGCTGGGTGATGCCATGTGGTGCTCAACAACTGCCACGTTCCTCTGGTGAGGTGGTTGCTGGTGATGGCTGAGGGTGAGCACAAGGGGAGCTCTTGCTTGGCTCCTGCAAAACTCCTCCATCCCACTCCCCTTGGTGTCTTCCATGCTGATAACCTTGGAGAGAACTTGCCTGGCAAAAGGTTTTCTGAGCAGGGCACTAGCATCAAAATTTTATGTGTAGGTGACTTGAGGGTGAAGTCATTTGGGCCAAATCAGGTGTTAGTGAGCAAAAAAGCTAGGAATAGGATCCTAAAATCATGGAATTGGTTAGGTTGGAAGGGACCTTTACATCTTGTCCAACTTGCCTGCAGTGAGCAGGGGCATCTTCAACTGAACCAGGGTCATTTCCCACCTCTCTGGGCAACCTGGGCCAGTGTCTCACCCCCCTCACTGTACAAAATTTCCTCCTTCTATCTAGTCTGAACCTCCTCTCTTTCAGCTTATAACCATCATCCCTTGTCCCATCACTACAGTCCCTTGTCCTATCATTACTGTCCCCTACAAAGATTATAGGTACAATAAGGTCTCTCTGGAGCCTTCTCCAGGCTGAACACCCCCAACTCTCTCAGTCTGTCTCCAGAGCAGAGCTGCTTCAGCCTTCTAGATCATCTCCATGGCTTCCTCTGGACTCATTCCCACATCTCCAGGTCCTTCTTGTACTGGGGACCCCAGAACTGGACCCAGCACCACATGGAGGTGTCAGGGGAGTGGAGGGGCAGAATCTTTTCCCTCAGTCAGCTCTTCTGACTGCTTCTGCTGCAGCCCAGGATGTAGCTCCCACACCTCCTTTTCCTGTGCCCTGGCTGCTGGATCGTGGCCTTTCCCTCAAATGAAGGGGGTTAACAGAAACCTGTAGTGAAATGAGGCAACCAGGTGCCACTAATTACCAGGTAGTGGGCATGAGCTTGCGTTAAGCCCACCTGTGCCTGAAAGGCCTTTTATTGGCCCCCTAATCCTGCCCATGTGCAGTTGGGGCCTGCCCTAATCAGGTACAGGTGGGCTTAACACAAGCTCATGCCCACTGCCTGGTAATTAGTGGCACCTGGTTGCCTCATTTCACTACAGAAACCTGTCCTGGATCCTTGTCAAGAGGAGCAGTGACAGCTGGGTTGTCCTTCAGCTGTGATGGAAGTGCTAGGCAGATCTCCAACAGCTCTATACTCCCATCTAGTGATGCAGAGCTACTGCTCACAAATCTTGCTTTTCTTTTTTTTTCCTTCTCTTCTCTTCTCTTCTCTTCTCTTCTCTTCTCTTCTCTTCTCTTCTCTTCTCTTCTCTTCTCTTCTCTTCTCTTCTCTTCTCTTCTCTTCTCTTCTCTTCTCTTCTCTTCTCTTCTCTTCTCTTCTCTTCTCTTCTCTTCTCCTCTCCTCTCCTCTCCTCTCCTCTCCTCTCCTCTCCTCTCCTCTCCTCTCCTCTCCTCTCCTCTCCTCTCCTCTCCTCTCCTCTCCTCTCCTCTCCTCTCCCTCTCCCTCTCCCTCTCCCTCTCCCTCTCCCTCTCCCTCTCCCTCTCCCTCTCCCTCTCCCTCTCCCTCTCCCTCTCCCTCTCCCTCTCCCTCTCCCTCTCCCTCTCCCTCTCCCTCTCCCTCTCCCTCTCCCTCTCCCTCTCCCTCTCCCTCTCTTTTTCTGTGTCCTTTTTGGTATCAACGTGGGAATGTTCCTCAGGTTCCTGCTGCTGGCTGAGCCTGGGTGTGAGGTTATTTCTAGTCACACAGCCAAAATCTGCCACTACCAAACCAAGAACTGCAAACCAACCAAACCAGATGGCCTTGGGTGATGGTTTTGAGCAGAACTTTCCTTCAGTGGGAAGAAAATTGCTCTCACACATACACAAACATGCACTTATTCATCAAACTCTACTGCTTCCCTCTTTGGTGGGTAACCATACCTGAGCTCAGTCATCAGCTTGTAGTAGGAGAATATTTACACTTCATATTACAAGATCCCTGCATGACTTGACCATTCCTCTCTTGGTCTGAATGATGTGTCTCAGTTTCTGGTCATGCAGGATGATGTTCATCACCAGCTTCCTTCTTTCTTTCCATGTTTCAACTCCTCCAAGGGGATGGCTCCCTATGCAGTGTGTTATCTAATTGCAATTTTTTTTTTGCAAAGAATAAATTCCTTGTCCCTTTGGATCTTCCAGCCTAGGGCGTTTTGTGGAGAATTCCCTAAATAAAATGTTTCCTTAGGATTGGATCACAAACTGCTCTGCAGAATAGCAGAGGTGATTACTCTTTTTTTTTTTTTTTTTTCTCACTATGATCTCAAGTTTCTGAGTCACTCGGTGTGTTGGGACCAAAAACTTCAGGGCCCTGAGGCAGATTTGGAGGAAAGGGAAGGAAAGAAAGAGGGAAGGTGTGGTGAACATCATCCTAAATTACCAAGCTTAACAACCCTGATCAGTCTCACCTGGGACCCCCACCCACGCTCTTGGGTAAGGAGCCCTATTTAGCCTCAGGTTCTCTGAACTCTGTGCTAAGAATATTTGCTTTTCATCCTAATTCTGGTTCTGCTTTCTAGCTGGGGCATGGGCTCAAGTGGTAGCTGAGCCATCAGCCCTGTCCTCTCCTGCTTATGAGGGGACTCCTTGGAGGGACCCTGGATTTGCTCTATCTCTTCATTTGAGGCTTTCTTGGACTCTGGTACCAACACCTGGCTCTACTGTGTTCAAGTTATCCTTTTGAAACTGCCTCTGGCAATACATTTTTGGTTTGCTTTGCTTTTTTTGGTTTTTTTGGAAGTGGGTTTTGGTTTTTTTTTGTTTGTTTGTTTTTGTTTTGTTTTTAATTTCCTGAATTTGGCTCTTCTGACCATGTTTCTGATGTAATTCCAGCAAGCAAGTCAACTGAGAGTAGACTATTGAGCAGGATAGGGTTAACCTTCATTGGGTTCCTGTAATCATTGGCCATATGCAGCTGAGACATTGGGGCCTGGCTTAGGAATAAACCAAACAGAAGTGGTTCCACTGCTGGGCACAACTCCAGAACTTCCCTGAAGGTTGATTACCTGTGACTTTGTGCCCCAGTATCTCAGTATTAAGGCTGAGGGAAAACAAACCAAGTTGTTTCACCTCCCTTTGGGGATGAGGTAAGAAGATGCATATGTCCTGGTGCATGGTAACTCATTAAACTGTGGTGGTGTTTGAAGGTTTTCTCTGAATTTCAGTGGAAATTTCCATGAAGGCATTGGGACCAGGGCAGGAGCTCAGCAATCTGTCCCAGGGGACTCCACCAAAAAATTTCTGGAAGCAGATGGGTGCAAAGCTGGGATTAGGGGTGATGCTCAGGGAACAATTCAGCATCTGATGTGGGCTGAGCTGAGTCCTCCCTGCAGCCAGGAGAGGAACAGAGACCCATAGAATGGCAGGTTGGAAGGATCAAGGATCATAGGAGAGGAACAGAGAACCATAGAATGGCAGGTTGGAAGGATCAAGGATCATCTGCCAACCCTTCTAATATTATTGTTGATGTGAGATGTGTGATTTTTGTTTTTTTTTATCCAGAGAGAGATGTGCAGAATACATCTTTGAGATCAGATTTGCATGGATTCAGGAGTCTGCAACCTTTTTGAAGACTTACAGCTCCCTGGTACTAAAAATCATAGAATCACAGAATGTCAGGCTGGAAGGGTCTGGTCCAGCCCTTCTAATATTATTGTTTGTCTGAGATCTCTCAGCACCTCATCGAGCTGCAACTTAAATATTCCCAAAGCAGGGGAATCTACCACTTCCTCTGGGAGACCATTCCAGTGTCTGACTGTCTTTAGAGTGAGAAAATTTCCTCTTCTCTCCAATTGGAACCTCCCCAGGAGCAACTTGTGCCCATTGCCCCTTGGCTTGTCCGTGGGACTCCTTTTAAATAGGGAGTCTCCATCTTCTTTGTAGTTCTCTTTTAAATACTGGAACATGGCCATAAGATCTCCTCTAAACCTTCTCTTTTCAAGGCTGAACAGACCCAGTTTTCTCAGCCTCTGCTTGTATGGCATGTCCTCTAGTCCTCTGATTATCCTCGTGGCTCTTCTCTGGACCCTCTCCAGCCTCTCCTTTTTGTACAGTTGAGGACCAAGTATCTCTGGAGTGACCTCCAGGTCCCTTTCCACAAGGCTGCTCTCTGACCAAGTGGATCCCAGTCTGAGCTCACTCCTGGATTTTGTGTTCCTACATGCAAGACCTTGCTCTTCTCTACTTCAGTTCCTTTTAGCCCACTTATCCAGGCAGTCCAGGTTGTCCTTGGAGGGTGGCTTTCCCTTCTGGGGTGTCAACCTCTCCACTCATCTTGGTGTCCACTCATCCTGGTTCTCCATGGGTTGAATGACACTGAGACCACTCTTCCACCACTGGTTACATAAGAAGAAAGAAGAAGCCTTGATAGATTTAGATGAGATCTTAGGAAGAAATTCTTTGCTGTGAGGGTGGAGATACCCTGGAACAGGTTGCTTAGAGAAGCTGTGGCTGCCCCATCCCTGGAACCAGGGGTGGATGGGGCTTGGAATAACCTGGGCTGGTGGGAGGTGTCCCTGCCCATGTCATGGGGGGTAGAACAAGCTGATTTTTAAGGTCCCTTCCAACCCAAACCACTCTGTGATTCTGTGCTTCTATAATTTTAAGTCAACTGCTATGAAAGATGGATACCAGCATATCAAGAAACCATTTTTTTGGTCATGTTGTGGGGGAGAAGGAGGATAAAATAGATTCATAATCTTCCTGTTGGAGGATCTTGTCATATGGAAGAAAACGTTCAAGGTTGCTCTCACTGTGGTAATTAAAGACTTGCACCAAAACAGTTAATAGCAGCAAGCAGCTTAGGTTAATAATTAAGCACATGCAAAGGAAGGCTCTGAGATGCCTGTGTTGGGCATTGAGCCTTCTGAGAAACTAGTCTGGCTGGTTCAGTCCCACCAGGGGCCAGAGCTGAGTGTCTTACCCACCTTCAGACTGAAAATTGCAGTAGAGTTGGTGTCAAAAGGATGGAGCAATCATGTTGGTATTGAAACCCCTGCACTCCGTTCATTGGAGGAATGGAAGAAGAACAAATGGAATAAGGTAGGTAATAGTAGAAAAGGTTTAGTAAGAATAATAGAAGTAATTATAAATTATTTTTTTGTGTTTGAGCATGTTTTGAAATGTGAAGTTTGCATGCTGCAAAAAACTCTGACCCTTGCAAATTGCACTTATGTTAAAATGTGTAAGAAGTAGAGAGCAAGCAGTTATAGCAACTCTTGTGGTACAACAGGTAATAGAAGCTACTACTGCTGCTTTTTTGGTATCTTATGTTGTTATATTACTCCAGCCTAATTATTCTTGTGTTCAGACCTGAAAGAAAAAAGCAGGAAATTCCTGATGTTGGATGCACCTGTTGTTTCTGCTGGCTGGTCAAACCTATCAGGTGTGACCATTAACAGATGCCCTTTACTTGCCAGGTTGCTGTGGGCTGTTATGGAAGGTCATTTACTTCTTATCCACAGCTTCTTGGGGGTTAAGGAAGGGTCATAAAGTGAGTAAACTGGATGGGGGTTCTGAGTGTTCCACAAAACTGATGTGTTCTTGAAGGTGTTGGCACTGCAGTCATCTCAAATGGTCAGTGGTCCCCAATTTCACTCCAACTTCACTGGGATCTGTTTCCCAGTGGATTTGATATGCATGTGCTGTGCTGCAAGGGGTAGTAGTTTACTTGATGGAGACACTGTGTTTGCCATAGTTATGGGGTAAATTCTACCCAGCTCTCACCTATGAAAGTGTCACTCTCCTGGTGCATCTTTCCTAGGATGCTAAAGCACAGTTCTCCCACTGTGCAGCCCTGTCTATTCCTGCTCTCACTCAGCAGTTCTGAGGAAGCTTTTTCGGATTTTTTTCCTGGGTCTTACAGCAAACCAGGCAGTGCTATGGGTGTTGTTGAGGCTTTCTCAACAGGTGACCTGACAGGGACTCACCAGGGTAGAAAAGGGCTTGAATCAGTGCAGTGCACGTGGTCAACAGAGCAAAACCACCACATGAAAGCACACGTGAGCTTTTGGTACTATCATTCTGAAGAGGAGTTGGGCCTTAAGAGAGCTGAGGTCTGTTCTTCCCCTTTTTTCACCAACAGACTGGTGCAGCAGGACTGTGAAAATTGGTCTCTCTGCACCATTATTTTGTTCTGTGTTAGGGACATGAATTCTTCCTTTAAGAATTGATTATAGAGTAGCTCATGCAGTGATTATGATTTTTGCCCTTTGAATCCTGTCATAAAACCAATAAAAAAAATCCCAAATGATCTTGCTATTTGATTTTATCTTTATGCCTGTGGCTTTGGTGGTCTGAACTATTTTTAAACAATTGAGGGAGGTTCTGGGTCAGGATGTCCCCAACTTTGTGCTCGTTGATGAGAATACGAGGTTCTTGCTCATCTAAAATGTGGCTCAATTAACTGACCTGTGCTTATTTCCATACCAGTCAAAAACTTGGGGTTAAGCCAGTAAAGCTAATGGTCTATATTTTTAAATGTATATATATTATATATTTCTAAATTCTTGAACAGTTCTTGGCATAGGCTTCATCAAAGGAATGAATGATCTAACTGCCTATGATAGCAAGTAAGAACAAAGCTTCCCAGACTACAGGGACTCAAATATTTGTATTCATAAAAATAAAAAAAGAGTAGGGTTTGCAATATATTGATCCTTTACACTGTTTGAGAGGTGAATCAGTGTTTGCCCTCTGATTCCAGCTTGCAGTCTGTCTTGTCTGCTGTAACACAGGTCTGCAAACTGGAGAAATAAAACAGGTTTGAAATAAAAGAGAATTAAAATAGGGTTTGTTTGAAAATTACAGGGAAGGTGCTCAAACCCCAAGCCATGATGATGGAGCCAGTCTCTTGTGAAGTACCCACCCAAAGTTCAAGATGAGCCCTTGGGGATCCTTTCTGAGTGCTGAGCTGATCTGCTTTGCAGGTGGGTGATGGGTGCTCTTCAACCACTGCAAAATCTGTTGCCAGTTGGTTGGATACAGACTGATTTTGAGAGAGAGACATGGGGAAGCATCTCTAAAAGGTGTTGAATATTATGGGATATTGGCTACAGCCTTACCAGTGGGTTTTCACGGCCCTCTTTCCATAGGCAGTGGAGGTTTCTGGGTGGCTGTGTGGGTTTGTTGTCAATAGTCCCTGCTCAGTCCAAGTTCATCTGATGCCTCGTGGTTTTTATTCACTTTCTGATAGAAACTTTAGTGTCTGCATGTTGACATTAAGGGTTCACAATGCAACTATGTCCAATATTTGGTTTCAGTGATCAACAGTTGTGTTGGGTGAAATTGCTCTCATGTGCAGCTAAGAAGCTGCCCAGCTCCTGAAATGCTAAATAGGAAACTGGGTATCACTATAAAAAGGCTTCTGCAAAATCCTAATATTTGGCTACTAAAAAAGAAATTGGCCAGTACTTCATCTCTATTAGCTTCAGAGGATCAGGGTTCCCAAAATAAATTCTAAATCACCTTAAGAATTTGGTGCCTTTATGAAAGGCACTCTGTAGCATATTGCAGATGACATATTGCAGTTGGAAGCAGTTGTGTTTTTCTCTGAAAATTCTTCAGCAAGGAGGAGCTGTCTTGGAGTCAGAAGACCCTATATATTTTGTGGACAACCCTAAGTTTGCTACAGAATATAGCAGTGGGCAAACACATTTTTTTGAGAGCTGGAGTAATAAACATGAGATTTCTTGTGTTAATTTTGGGGGATGACAAGAGGCTCAGACTGTAGTTGGTTCACTAAGTCCTGAAGGCATCAAAACACCCATGAAGGGAAAAAGGAGAGACAACTGGGGAAAAAAAGGATGAGCATTCTGACTAATTTGGAAGTCTGAGAAGCATAAATGAGTTGAAGGGTGGGATGACAGAAAGCCAGTTGTCAGAACACTGTCTTGTCCTGCAGGAGATATTTTAGATGTTTGCATTAGACTTCAGCCTGATGTAGCTGGGTTGTTGTTGCAGTGACAGCCACAGGGTTGCTCATTGAGCCCCGAGAAGGCAGTGTTGCTGGAGGAACCTGGATTACTGTCACTCTGGATGGTGAGTTTTAAGCTCTTTTAAAGCATTTATCACAGTATCAGTGAATCAGCTCCATTCTGAGAGTTGTGGTTGGAGTGGCAACCCTAAGCAACATGTTATGGGGTCCATAACATGAAATCGACTTGAAATTCATAGAATCATAGAACATTTCATGTTGGAAGGGACCTTAAAGATCATCCAGTTCCAACCCCCCTGTCCTGGTTACACCTCCCACAGCCCAAGTTGCTCCAAGCCCCATCCAACCTGGCCTTGAACATTTCCAGGGATGGGGCAGCCACAACTTCCCTGCAACACATGTTCCAGGGTCTCACCATCCTCACACTAAAGAATTATTACTTTATAAGACATTGCTGGTGGTTGTTTGTTTTTTAGTTCTTTCTAAGTGAGAGAAGTCAGATTTCTACCTTTGTAAACACAGGGCTAGAAATTTCTTCCTTACCTCTCATTTTTTGAAGAAAACCTGAAAGTCTCATCTATTCATAGGTCCTGTGATACTGGAGCCTTAAAAACACCAATGATAAACATGAGATTTGAGTGAAAATCACAGAAATTGATATGCTGTGGTCAGCTGGACCTAAAATCAGCTGTACAAAGCTAAGTCTGATTTTTCCATAGGGCTGAATATTGATTCCTTGGGAAGAGAATTGGTTTCTGAGTCAGCTGCCTGTTTGATTTAGCTGTTCAAGTTCTGACACTTGCTCATTTATCACCATGATGAATGGTATTGGTCATATTTGAATATTGAGCATTCCCATAGCCATGATGGAATGGAAGCTCAGGTCTTCAGGACAGATATTTCCCCAGTAGCAAAACCAGTCACAACTGGGAACTCAGTGTTCAAGCAGAGAAGGATTGTTGTTGTTTTTTTTGGGGGGGAGCAGGCATCCAGGCTTTGGGAGAAGGGGGAAAACCTTCCTGTGACCAGGAGAGAATATGCAGTTTGCTACAAATCAAGAAAACTGTCATTTAAAGTGAGTCTAAGTTGGCAACCACCCATGAAGATGAGGAGCAGAGGGAGAGCTGTTTGTCAGCCTTCTTCATTTCTGGTTTTATTTGATTATGCTTCAGGAGTTGAGCATTTTAGAGTATGTTCTGATAAAACTTGACTTTCTGAAGATTAGGAGTCTTTGAGTCTTTGGACATCTTACTCTACAGAAATGGGATAAACAGCTCCACCTTGTAGCACAGGACAACTTGAGGTCCTGTCAGCAAAATTGTGCAAGACTGAAACAACTACAAAGATCATATCAAGCAGTATAATTCTGTGGGTGCTTTAAGAATCCATGGGCAATGGTGCTTTTTTTCCATTGTAGATGTCTAAGGTGATTAAAAGTCCCCATAGGTGTCAATCTCTGCAGTAGAATATGGTGAGGCCACACCTTGAATCCTGGGGTCAGTTTTGGGCCCCTCATTTCAAGAAGGAATTTGAGATGCTGGAGCACATCCAGAGAAGGACAACAGAGCTGGGAAAGGCTCTGGAGCATCAGGAGAGAGACCTGGGGGTGTTCTGCCTGGAGAAAAGGAGGCTGAGGAGAGACCACATCCTCTCTCCAGCTACCTGAGAGGAGGTTGGAGCCAGAGGTTGGGTCTCTTCTCCCAAGGAACAAGCAATAGGACAAGAAGAAATGGGCTTAAGTTGTGGCAGGGGAGGTTGAGATTTGGCATTAGGAATAATTCCTTCTCTGAAGGGTTGTCAGGCCCTGGCCCAGGCTGCACAGGGCAGGGGTGGAATCCTCATCTCTGGAGGGATTTCAGAGCCATGAAGATGTGGTGCTGAGGGATATGGTTTAGTGGTGGCTTTGGCAGTGCTGGGTTAATGGTTGGACTTGGTGATCTCCAACCAAAATAATTCTATGATTCTATGTGGAAGAGACCAAACATTGTATTAGAGGCAAAGAAAGTCACGGAACTGAAGGTGGAATGAACTTTTTCTTAATATGATATAACATAAACATGATTTTAAGATGCCTAATGAGAAGGTTGAAGTGTTACTCCTAAAGAGAAGCTGGGTTGCATGTAGAAAAATGTTAATATCAAATGTGACTGAACGTAAGAGATCCTGTCTTCACAAAGCACTTCTTGTTGACTTTGGTTACTCAGGCTCAGCATCCCACCAGCTAGAACATTCCTCTTCAGCCAGTGGATCCCAGCTGGAGGTGTCCCTGGTGTCACTGATGTCCCCAGACCTACCCAGGCTGCCGTGTGATATCTCTCCTGTGCATTTTAACTTCTCCACTGTAAGATGCAGAACGAGGTATGATTCACGACTGCAGTGTGGGTGAGGACTTACCATATGTTAATTTTATTTCAAAGTCTCTACAGACAGTTGGAGAGTTGAAAAAATCTGTCTGCTGCTCTGGTTATCCCTGAGCACCTCCTGAACTGTGATGCATTTATCCTTGTTTCAACTTAATGAAGCTTTAGGCGAGTTAGGATGAGGGTCAGTGATGCTTCTTGGAGAGGCTAGACTCAGATCTTCAAAGGTTTGTAGATGTTTAATTCTTAGATAAAAAAGAAAATCTGAGGGGGATTTTACCAGCTTCTGGTTTCTTTGACCTGTCCAAGGTGACAAGAGAGTGCTTATAGGTAGTGAGGGACAAATGTGGTTTCAAGCACCAGCTGGGCAATGTGAGCTCCCTGACTCCCATCCTATCATAAACTGAAAGAAGATTGTTTGACTGGAAGATCAGGGATGCTGCCAAGAGTCTGTAAGGTGACCCTAAGGGGGCTCTTTCAACTCCTGCTGCTCTGATTTGTTTGGGATTAATTCTGCTGAATGCTGAGCAACCCTCTGCATTAAGGATGCAGCAATCATTTAGAACCCAGAATCAAGATGCCCTGTAAATCCAGGCAGCCCTGGGTTATTTTAATACTAATGAATAGCAATCATTCCTTAGTATTAATGAACACTAACGAGCATGCCTGTGTTTGGCATTAACCTATCATTTGGATAGAGTCCTGATGCAGCCCTATTGCTTTCTGCCCTTAATTCTAATTTCTTGCTGTGCCTCCACATTTCTTTTAAATTTTACTTTAAGAGTTTGGGTTCATATGTGTAAATTTTGAGTTCACAATTATTTTTTTTTTTTTGCTCAGTCAAAGCTTAGGTGACCTTGTTAAGAATGGAAATCCTGCAAAGGACCTGGCATATGTAAAAAAATAAACCCACTCTGTATAAAAATAATTAACATATTTTCTTCCACCTAGGCCTTCACCTCAGGAGGGTTTGTACTCTGTGGAAGTGCTTTTTAAAGGACATGTGATCAACAACCTGACAGAGGTGGAGAAAGAAAAATGTACTTTCAAGGTAACTACCAAGCAAGGATAGAAGTGATGATAAAAAATTCAAGGTATTGAGGGAAGTAAAAAAGAATATATTGAAGTATCATCTCTCAGACTGTATGTCTGATTGCATGTTGGGACAAGAAATTAGGATTTTCCTTCTGTCCCTTTGTCAGGGTTTAACACTGGCCTGGCAATTAAACCAAATAACAGATGCTCTCTATTAATTCCCTCCCCTCCCTGATAAAGAAAGGAGAGAGACTGATGGGTTGGAAACGAAACTACACAGCTTTAATGAAACAGGAATGATAAATAGGAAAAATTACTGAATCCATACAAATATACAGGAAAATTGGTACTATGTCCCTTCTCCCCCTTTCCCCCAATAACTCTCACGTCACCACCGAGGCTGCAGGGCAGCCCTGGGAAAGTCCAGGCTGGAATCCTGGGGTCAGCAGCAGTTGGGAGCTGGAGGCAGGAACACACAGATTCAGGCTGGCATGGATCAGGAGCACAGGCAGAGGAAGGGATGGAATCCTCCCAGGATGCTGAAGCAAACAGGGAGAGGGGAAGAAGGGGAAGCAGGAAGGGGTTTGACCCTGGTGATCCCTCATATTTATCCTGAGTATGAGGTGTATGGGATGGAATACTCTGTTTGGTCAGATTTGGTCATTTATCTTGTCTGTTCCTCCCTAAGGGAGGGTTTCAGGTGGGACCTTTTTACTCCGTTTCTCCTTCTGGAGGGCAAAATGTTGCTCAGAGCTGAGCAGTTCCTTGGTTCTGCAGCCCATTCTCCAGCTGTAACTATAACCATGGAGTGGGATCAGTCCCAGCAGCAGCCACTGCCTGAGAAACTTGCTGTTCATTTCAGCAAGTGCAGCTCCTGACAAGAGACTGAGCTGGAAGCAAAAGTACAAGACAGAAAATCCCCTTTATCCTGGCCCAAACCAGGGCACCCTTAAAACAAAGTTCATTGAGGTATTCATCAGTCTGGCACTGGGTAGACTAAGAGGTGATCTAAGAAGTCTTAATGAATCAAAAATATTTGTCCAAGTTAATCTTCCTCTGTAATTATGCCACACAGGCAGAAAATTACTGTATCAGGAGACCCCATGCCAGCTTCTTCTTCTTCCCCCTCCAAGCTGCTTCTAACTCTTGGCACTCCCAGATAACCATGGGCAAGAACACCTCCTGTGAGCAGGAAAGCTCCTCCTGAACCTCCTGATTCCAGGGAAGGACAGCTCTCCCCATCCAGGACAGATCTCCACACCTCAGATGAGCAAGATTTGGAAAGATTAAACCTCAGTTGTGTTTTTGTATCTGCTACTCATCTTGAGATCTACTTACTCCCCCCCCACCAGTGTTTTTCCTTTGGCATTCAGTGTCAAACCACATTGGCTCAGGAGGTTGTGGGGTATAAAATGAGGTTTAATGAAGCCAAGTGCCAGGCTCTGCACTTGGGTCACAGCAACCTCAAGCAGGTTGATAGAGGAGTGGAAGAAAAGGACCTGGGGTGTGTTGGTCAACAGCAGCTGAATATGAGCCAGCAGTGAGCTCAGGTGGCCAAGAAAGTCACCAGCATCCGGGCTTGGATCAGGAATGGTGTGGCCAGCAGGAGAAGGGCAGTGATGGTGCCCCTGTGCTCAGCATTGGTGAGAACCCCACCTTGAGTGTTGTGTTCAGTTCTTGGCCCCTCACTCCAAGAAGGACATTGAGGGGCTGGAGTGAGTTCAGAGAAGGGAAACCAAGCTGGTGAAGGGTCTGGAGAACAAATCCTGGGAGGAAAGGTTGAGGGAATTGGGAATGTTCAGTTGGGAGAGGAGGATGCTGAGAGGAGACCTTATTGCTCTCTCCAGCTCCCTGCAAGGAGGTTGTAGGGAGGTGGGTGCTGAGCTCTTCTCTCAAGTGAGCAATGGCAGGAGCAGAGGAGATGGCCTGAAGCTGCACCAGGGGAGATTTAGACCAGATCTGAGGAAGGATTTCTTTACTGAGAGAGTAGCCAGACATTGGAATGGGCTGCCCAGGGAGATGGTGGAGTCACCATCCCTGGAAGTATTTAAAACCTCTGTAGATGAGGCACTTTGGGGCATGCTCTAATGGGTGATACAGATATATATATATATAATTTGAGGTGGGGTGATGTTGGCAGTTGTACGTGGTGGTTGTGGAGGTCTTTTCCAACTGTGAGAATTCTGATTTTTTATGGTGGTATTAGCTCAGTTAATGATGATGCTCTCAGGTTCTCTTGCAGAGCAGAAACCTTAACCCTGGCTGCATGCTTTGGGATGAGGCCTCGTGCACTCAGATGTCACATCCCACCTCTCTGCTAACTTGGAGAGCCTGGCATTTTCAGTAAATTGCACATTAAAGCCAAAGAGTCATTGGGTGGCTCAGCTAGCTTAGAGAGTTGATGAAAAATCACCAGGGGATGTTGTTAATGAGGCACATTCCAAGCTAAATAAAACACAATGTGTCTCTTTGTTTTGGGACTGGAACCTGGGAGCTATACGTATTAAAAATTAATTTTGCCTTCACATTAGATTGAAAAAGGATGCTGCAGGCAGCAACAAGTCTGAACAGCTTGAGGAGACTTTTGTTAGCTACTGGCCCTGGTTTTCATGCTGCTTTGTCTTCTTTCTGCTTCTTTCTTCTTCTTCCTTGGCTTTCTGCAGCATCAGCTGCAGCTCAGGGTATGGTGTGATGTTGCTTTTGCTTCTCAGAAATGGTCATCTCTGGAGGGAGGGAGTTTGTGGCCACTCATTCATTTTTACCATGACAGTGAGGGGAAGGAAAGGCTAAGACTGGGCTTTGAAAGGGGATGAGGTTCAAGGAAATCTCGGGGGGGGTGGTGGGGGGAAGCAAAAAAACAACAAACATATGCAATGGTGTCTTTGATTTATAAAATCATAGGATTTTCAGGGTTGGAAGGGACCTTAAAGCTCATCCAATTCCAAGCTTTCTGCATGGGCAGGGACACCTCCCACAGCCCAGGTTGCTCCAAGCCCCATCCAACCTGGGCTGAGACACTGCCAGGGATGGGGCAGCCAAAGCTTCTCTGGGAAACCTGGGCCAGGGGCTCAGCACCCTCACACAAAATATTTTTTCCTAAGGTCTCATCTCAGTCTCCCCTCTTTCATCTTAAAACTGTTCCCTCTCACTCCCATCACTCCAAACCCTTGTGAAAAGTCCCTCCTCAACTTTCCTGGAGCTTCTTTAGGTACTGGAAGGTCACTATAAGCTCTCCCAAGAACCTTCTCTCCTCCAAGATGAACAACCCCCTCTCTCTCAGCCCGGATCATGACCTGGTGCAGCCCAGAAAGTCATAGAATCACAGAATTTTCAGGGTTGGAAGGGACCTTTAAGATCATCCTATTCCAACCCTCCTGCCATGGGCAGGGACACATTCCGGGTTGCTCAGAGCCCTCTCCAGCCTGGCCTTAAAAACTTCCAGGGATGGATGGGGCTTCCACCACCTCTCTGGGCAACCTGTGCCAGGGTCTCACCACCCTCATGGGGAAGAACTTATTCCTAACTTCCAATCTAAACCTCCCCTCCTCTAGTTTGAATCCATTCCTCCATGTCCTATCACTCCCTGATTTGGTTCAGCAAATGGATTTCTGCTGACAGCAGCATGGGCGTCAGTGAGAGGGCTTCAAAAGCAGGTGGGGAGGCTGGAGGTGTGTGGAGAAGGCTCTGAGAAGTGGATGATTTGGGGAATGGGGACAGATGGGAAAAGTGCTTTTCCTGTAAGGTGAATGAAATTCAGCAGCTGATGACTTGGAAGTGGCCTGCTTATTCTTGGACTCTGCTAAAGTCAAAAACTGTACTCCTCAGCAGATTTCCAGTATTTTTCTTCCTGTTTCCTCAGAGGACAATGTCCCAGAGATGCCTCTGGTGTATTATCATGGAATTATTTATGTTGGAAAAGGTCTTTAAAGATCACCAAGCCCATCCACTAACCCAGCACTGCCAAAGCAACCACTAAGCCCTCGGCACCACAGCTGTACATCTTTAAAACCTGTCCAGGGATTTTGACTCCAAAGCCTTGGCCAGCCTGAGCCCGGGCTTGACAACCCTTTGGGGAAGAAATTGTTCCTAATATCCAATCTAAACTTCCCCTGGCACAACTTGAGGCCATTTCCTTTTGTTCTATTGCTTGTTACCTGGGAGAAGAACTGACCCCATCTCACTCCCAAGGCCTTTCAGGTAGCTGGAGAGGGCATTAAAATGAGCCAGTACAAGCACTTTTTTTGATATATTGCTTTAGAGTACCCAACAAGCTTGCTAAAGGCTGGCTGAAGTATCTTTCTATTGTGATGTAGGAATAGTTTCTAAGAGTATATTATTGGGAAGAAGAAGGGTGCCAGAATGACAGACAAAATGGAAATCTTGGCTTTATATAAAGCATGGCTAAGAAATTTTATAGTGTATTAAACTGTATCTTCTGGAATTGGCTCAAGCCAAGGTGGAGGGTTTGGGTACAAAGAAGATGCAGAAATAGCAGCAAGCCATACCCTGAATGCAGAGGACACAAGAAGGGGACATTGGCATAAATTGTCCAGAGAAGCTGTGGCTGCCCCATCCCTGGAAGTGCCCAAATCCAGGTGGGATGGGGCTTGGAGCACCCTGGGCTGTGGGAGGTGTCCCTGTCCATGCAGGGGGGGTTGGAACTTTAAGGTCCCTTCCAACCCAAACCATTCTGTGATTATTTTGTATTTTACTACCTTCTCTGAGCAGGGCTCCACTTCAAAGATCAAATCCAAAGTGTGAGTCTCTGAAACGTGGCTGCCAACTGTGTCGTGAGCAATGAGCAATCAGAGCTTGTTGGGCTGCTGGGAAAACGACTGCCATTTAACTACAAATTTCTCTTTGCAGTTCTCTGCTGAGCAGACACCTGTGGTTTACCAAATTAATCCACCATCTGGCATCCCAGGTATGGGACCTTTCTTGAAGCTGGAGCCCCCTTTCAATTATTATTTGATGTTCCATCCTGTCTTCCTCCTTGTGAGGAATCTGTCTTGCTGAGGATTGAAATGGGCATCTCCAGAACTTAATGGCCAAGCTTATGCTGAAGAGGAAAATGGGTTTGCAGAAGGGGAGAGTCTGAAGCACTGGGTAGGAGAGGAATGGTTAATACTGACCAGGTTGCTTGGTACTTTGTTTCTACAGCCCAACTCTGCCTGTGTAGAGAGATGTTGTTCAGCAGATGGATGGCTCCAATCAGTTTCAACTCTTGAGTCATCTGACCCTAATTAGTGTTAATTTTAAGAAGAATTGGCTGCTAGGTGATGAAATTGTAGTTCCAGACAGGCCTTTTGGTAATGGGGCTTTAGATCAGGCTTCAACGTTACAAACTGGTTTTGGTCTGAACAGTTAACTGGGGTATGGGAGACTTTTCCCTGTTTCTGCTCTGGTTGTAATCAAAGGCTTCTTTAGAGAAGACTGCAATGTTTATTTCCAAAGTAAATCAGAACATTCTGGACTCTCAGGAGTGCAGAGAGCTACCTGGGTGATTAGATCACACAAGTGCTCCTTGGTTGAAGCCCATGCATCATCTCCAGTTTGCAGCATGGAGGAGCTGCATGGAGCCAGTGGCTCTGCTACAGGACCACTCAATTTCTTTTTCCTTTTAAATAGGAAATCTAATAGAGATCCATGGGAAGACAATTGCTGGAAGTTACGAGACCCTGGACTTCAATGTGGATTATATTGATGGGTAATTGTCCATAGGTTGCTAAATGTCCCACTCCCTGTAAATCAATGTTTCTTCCATCAGCCTCCTTGACAGCAATAAATTGCAACCAGTTGGCCCAAAATTGCCATTTACTTCCTTTGTGGTTTATTGCAGCTCATGAGTTGGGCTCCAGCAAACTTTGTTAATCAAATTGCAACTGGTCCATTAAGCCAGTTGGTTTGTTTTCTGGCAGCACAGTCAATCACAGCTCAGTGTGAACTGTACTGTAATTGCATCTGGCTGCTGTAGATTTTCTTTTGGCGAGCAAATTAAAATTTAACTAATTAAAATAATGTCAGAATCTAAAAGTTAAGTAAATTTTCCCTTTCATTTGCATTTTTAGACAAACTGCTAGTTTGAAACAGATGCTCTGGGGAGTCAGAAGACAAAGAAGAAGTATTTTGAGACAAAATGCTTTGTTCTTCCTTAAACCCTCTCTGGTCACTTGCTTGTTCTCAGCAAAGGCTTGATTTTAATTTTTTGCTTCTTCTCTGGTTATGTGCAACACAGGAAAGCAACATTAAAAAAAGTAACTCCAACTTGAAGCACAGGAAATCAGAAATGAGCATGGATGCTGAACTGACACCTGTCCCATGCATTTCCATAGGGATGGAAGTGTTCTCAGACACAACTGAATGATGATTTCCTTGCTCTAGTGTTGATGGCAGTGAAGAACAAAGCCCAAGTGAATATTTTAAAAATTCACTATTACTCTCCAGTTACTGTGCTGGCATTTTAAGGATCATTTCAGGAGCCAGGGAAGGAGAGAACTGGCAGTAGTTAGAGATTTTATTTACAGCAGCAGGTATTTGACCACCAGGTGCTTTTTAACTACTTAGTACTTTAACTACTTTAACTACTACCTGAATGGAAATGTCCCTTGCTAAGTAACTAAATTCCCTGCTAGCCTGAATAAAAAAAAGTCCAGTGCAGATTCCTGCACCCATTTATCAGCCCTATGTTTTTTTTTTTTTTTCCCTAAATGCACATTAGCATCTTTTGTTCGATATTAATTATTGTTTTACTAATGGAACTGGGAAACCTTTGATCAGGGAGAAGAAAGGTTGCTCTGTCTGCCTGCAGCTCAGACGTGCCTGCATGCTCTGCTGCTGGATTACTCATTTACAGCTTAACCTCCCTATGGCCAAAAAGGAAATGACCTCAAAATCTTAGCATACCAGACAGGATCACACTGTAACTTCTCAGGAATAATTTGCCTGTTTTTGGTGTGTTAGTAAATACATAGCAGGTGAGAACTTGGAGTTGGCCACTCTGTCACTCAGGATTTGGAAGAAAAAAAAAAAAGAAAAAAGCAGCATTTTTGTACTTCAGAGTGTGTTCTGCAGCTGTTTCCATGCTTTGTATGGGATGCAGTGGTCAGTGATGCTGAACCAAACATTTTGCAGCATTGTTTTATTTTTTCTATTCATCCCTAAAGGGGAAGGTATCTCAGTATCAGCAAGAGGATTAATAAGAGCAAACTCTTAATAAAACCTTATAAAACTACACTCTGGAGCATGGGGTCACAGTAAAGCGTTTGCACTACAGGTGTTAATTGCATATTTCCCTTAATTCCCTGTTAATTCTCAAGGAATCATTGCTACTGTTTGCTTATTATGCCATTTACTCTGAATTTAGTGCTCCCACATGGTTCCTTCTCTCCATTGGAAGCTGTCCCTTGCAATATTGGTTCTTTAAGGTGGAGATACTTGAATTTGCTCCTGGGAGCTTGGATGATTTCTAGCAGAGGATGTTGGTAGAGTTTTTCCTCAATGAAAGAGATAATTGAGCTGCATCTTGATGCAGGGTGGCTGTGTGAGCAGGATGCTGTGCTTGTGCTGCTGGCTGGGAGGTAAGGGTGGGTATGGTTCTTCTGGGGCTCAGCTTACAAACCCTTCCCTCCAGGGAGGAGGTATCAGGTCATTCAGGGCTAGCACGGGTGTTTCAGAGATGATCCTGCCACAATTTTTACAGAGGTGCAGTTCCCACAGTGCTGGAGAAATACACTTTGTTAGGTGATGAGAGAAGAGGGGAGGGTTTGCCCAGTTTTTGAGGAGGTTAATGAGTGCTAAGTACAAAGAAGGGAAATTCCAGTCCCATTTGTAAATATTGGCTGCTGATTTTAACAGGATCAAGATTTCATTTTTTAATTTTTCTTGTATCTTATCTCATCTCCCCTGTTAATTTTTTTTTCCCTAGACCAGCCCTCCTTGTGGCAGAAGGAGATGGATGGACCAGTCTCTGCTCTTTTGCTGACAGAAGAGCTGGAAGCATGTTAGTCCTTGACTTCCCTTTGCTTTGTGTGGTTGCAAGGGCTCAGCACAGCTTGTGCACACACACATAATAATAATAATACTTGGCTTTTGAAGAAGTTTTCTACTTTGGCTTAAGTTGAAAAGGGACCATGGAGGGTTGACCATGTGGTTTGTGGATGGGTGAGGGTTGGTGTCTCTCTGTGGCTTTATCCATAACCAGGCATGGCCAGAGAATGTTCTCTGACCTATAGATGATGCCCTATGTCCTGGCCTTCTCTGTTCTGTTCAACTCTTTAGACACCAAAAAGGTCATTTCCAAGCTGATTTATGACCCTGGTCAATGAATTGTCTTCAGTCATGTACAGGCACCAATTTGAAAGGGGGATTGGCTGACCTGAGTCCAAACGGGGCAAATAAAGCTCTAAAAATTGAACAGCAAAGGCTCTGGTGCCTGGGCCCCAGCACTGTTCTGCTGTAGATATTAATGAATCCTTGCCTTCTATAAATTTCAGGAGTCCCTTTAGACTGCTGGCTCCTGCACTCTGTTGAATTACAGGGAAAAAAAAAAAACAAACAAAAAACCCAACCAGGCTCTAGAGCAGCATTTTTTAAATGAATGATGCACTTCTTTCAGTGTCTGTCAGTACAGGGAAAGGGAGGCAGCTTTTAGATGGAACAAGGGAAAAATTCTGCTTCCAGAGAAATCAGTACTATGACTTCTGGGGTCCTCAGTGCACCTCTTGTAGCATTGTAAAATTCCTCCTGGCTCCCAGGAAGGGCATTTACATGGAAATGTGAGTTGATGATGGGAATTGCATGAACAGAGAGTTGGAGTAATGCCAGCATATCTTGTTTAAATGCTGCCTGCTCCTATTTACTGCTTAGGAACTTGAGAGGTGCAAATAGAAGGGCAACACTTTTGGTGTTCACCCTCGTCTTCTACCCAGACTTGTGTCCCCTCAGCTCTTCAAATGAGGGTTCTTAAGGTCATTTTGAGGATTAGGTTCTGGTAAGAAGGGTAAAGAAACCAAGCTGGGGAGCTGGGTGTTGCTGGTAGGTTTCCTCCTAAGATGCTGAGGATGGTGGGTGGGGAGATAGGATGTTCCTCTGCCACCTCACCTGTTTCTCTCCTTTGATTCTAAAAGGAGCTGAGCGTGACCAGCTCAGATATGGAAGTTCACAGCCTCAGTTAGGGTGATTCTCACCATGTTTTGCTCTTTTTGTTCACAGTCCTTTGTCTCTCTCCACAGCTACCCTATTCGGGCAGAGGATGGATGGGGGACCCTGCAGTGCCGGGTGGAAGGGAACCACATAGGTTGGTGAAAAGGGAGAAAAAACCATGGATTTCTGTTATTTCTGCAACTTCAGAGGGCAGAAGGAGGGTGTCCATCACAAGTTCCTGCTCTGTCCCTGGTTAAAAACTTGGCTCAGGAATGAGTCTAGAAAAGCTGCTCTATGTCAAGACACAGTTCAACACAGCCACTGCTCTGATCCCCATCCTCTGAACAACCTTGGAGAAAATGAAGAGCAGGGCTGAATGAAACCATGGCAGAGATGATGTGAACATGGCTGGCAGCACATTTTGATTTGTGGTTTTTTAACCACAGTTTATTTTTTAATTTATTTTATTCCTCCTTAAATGTGATTGTCCTTTCCTTTTCCACTCTGTTTTCAGAGAGGAATAAATTGGGTGCCTATTTCTATTTGTGGTCTCTCTGGTAGCATGTTGGACCTCTGTCTTTTTTCCCTGCTTCCCAGCACTCTGAAGAAGCTTCTGGTTTCTTTCTGAGACTTTGAGCAGAAAGCTTTCTGCTTGGGAAAGATGTAACCTGAGTTAAAGCTATAAAATAGAAGTTGATATCCAAGTCTCATGTAGTCACAAAATTAATAGCCTGAGAGGAGATGTCTTTGGGTGTCTGGGGTAGCTCCAGAGGGTTGCTGGGGATAATGGGGGTCTTGAAGCAGGTCTACAAATTTCTAGCATGAAAAATGAGTCAGAAAGGATCCAGGGGGTCTAAGATGACACTAAACACTTGTACTTTGGGTAACTAAATCCTGACCCTGAGATTGAGCTTGCAGGTTCAGAAACAACTGTAGTTACCTCTGTTATAGTGTCTATCTATGAACTAATGCTCTAAGCTTCCTAAGCTGATATTTGGCTCAGCTCCTCCACACAGACTCTGCCAAAATCAATGCAGTTCTACAGTTGTAAGAAAAGTATAAGGAAGGGGAGAATCAGGCCCAGGACATCTGGACAAGGTTTTCTAGAATGCATTCTTCAGGGAGCCTTCTATGTTTCTGCCATAAACCACCCTACTTTTCTTTCCTCCAGGGTCCCACAATGTCAGCTTCTCAGTGTTTAACAAAGGAAAGTGAGTAAAATATTTTCCTTTCTTTTTTTTTCCTGTGATTGTTTTGGGAAACACAACTGAGTTTAAGTCTAGGATAAGCGCACGACATTTTTAACAGAATTTTGTGTTTCATCGTTTAGAAATGAGGTTTTGCTATCTTGGAAAGACTCCCATCAGGTTGAGAATGAAGAGGAAGATTGTTCCTCCCTTAAAAACTCATCTCTGCTTTGGGTTTTTTATACTTCAGCTTCAGTGCTCCAAACATGAAGTCATTTGTTAAGCCTCACTGAATAAAATCCTTTCAGTTTGTTGTTACCTCTTTATTCAAATGGGAAAGAATTTGGTCATAAAAGGAAGTGCAAATGGGTTTTAACTGCCAAAAGCAGACTTTACAATGAGACAGTACTTCCAATAAAGAGTTTCAGACATGAAATGAAGTCTCTTTAATCAGTGCCTCAACGAGCTGGTGGAAGGTGGTGTTGGTCCTTATAGAAATGTTCCAGAGTTCCTCTGGAGACTGTGTGTCCAGCTCTGGTAGAACAAGATCTATTTTAACTTAAAGGGCCAAGGATTTCTCAGGTATTTTCTCTCTCTTACAGGTCAGCAGTACACAAAGGTGCTTGGCTCATCAGTGCCAAACAGGAGCTTTTCTTGTATCAAACATATTCAGGTACTGCACTCATCCACTCCTCTGCCTGTACGGTCTTTAAACATTCTCAATGTTGTCTAAGGAAAGACCTTTTCCTGTTGTTTCTCCCATGGGTATATTCCTGTTGCATCCCCATTTTGGGTGTGCCACTTGCATGGTGTAGGCTTGGCTACAGAAAAAGCTGCAGCTGAAAAGTTTTGGGAAGATCAGATTTAGGTGGTAGGGCCGGGGGTGCTTCCATGGGCTGTGTACTACACCCCCAGTGGGTTTGTGTTCCTCTCAGGGATATGGATGGACTCTGTTTTGGACCACCAACCTGAAATAGGCAGAGAACACGGGATGGGGTTGCTTCATAGAATCATAGAATCCTAGAGGTTGGAAGGGACCTCGAAAGATCATCTAGTCCAACCCCCCCTGCCAGAGCAGGGCCCCCTAGAGTACATCGCCTAGGAACGTGTCCAGGTGGGTTTTGAATGTCTCCAGTGAAGGAGACTCCACAACCCCCCTGGGCAGCCTGTTCCAGGGCTCTGTCACCCTTACAGTAAAAAAATTTTTTCTGATATTCAACTTGAACCTCCTATGCTCCAATTTACACCCATTATCCCTTGTCCTATCACTGGTCACCACTGAGAAAAGCCTAACTCCATCTCCCTGACACTCACCCCTTACATATTTGAAAACATTGATGAGGTCACCTCTCAGTCTCCTTTTCTCCAAACTAAAGAGCCCCAGCTCCCTCAGCCTTTCCTCATAAGGGAGATGTTCCACTCCCTTAATCATCTCAGTAGCTCTGCGCTGGACTCTTTCAAGCACTTCCCTGTCCTTCTTGAACTGAGGGGCCCAGAACTGGACACAATACTCCAGGTGTGGCCTCACCAATGCAGAATAGAGGGGGAGGAGAACCTCTCTTGACCTACTAACCACACCCTTTCTAATGCACCCCAGGATGCCATTGGCCTTCTTGGCCACAAGGGCACATTGCTGGCTCATGGTCATCTTCTTGTCTACCAGGACCCCCAGGTCTCTTTCACCTACTTCATCACTGTTCTTTTTCCTGTCAGATCAGTTGAAAACTTTAGATGTTGCATCTAAAGAAACCTTCCCCCCCTTAAATCACACTCTCTTTGGTAAGGCTGGCATTTTCAGAAATGTAGACCTTAGGCATAAGATAGACCCCACATCAGCTGCAAGGAGGAGGTGGTGGTCAGCCACTCCCAAAATTGAGTTCTGAATAAATGGTGAATGATAGGCTACTGCATCATTAGCTTAAAAAAAAAAAAACCACAAAAAAACATTTAAGGTGCATTAACCTTAATAATCTGTATTTAGGAGACTGTTCTTGTCCTACAAGACAGCTGGGGGAGGACTTTCTGCATGGGTGTGTAGCAAGAGGACAGTGGTTTAAAACTTGTAGAGGTGAGATTTAGGTTAGACATTAGGAAAAAATTATTTCCTGTGAAGGTGCTGAGCTCCTGGCCCAGGTTGCCCATGGAAGTTGTGGCTGCCCCATCCCTGGCAGTGTCTCAGCCCAGGTTGGATGGGGCTTGGAGCACCCTGGGCTGTGGGAGGCATC
Organism: Heliangelus exortis; assembly: GCF_036169615.1. Classification (NCBI taxonomy): domain Eukaryota; kingdom Metazoa; phylum Chordata; class Aves; order Apodiformes; family Trochilidae; genus Heliangelus; species Heliangelus exortis. The sequence goes on along the minus strand of NC_092424.1, from coordinate 110,969,046 downwards.
CCTGCCCATGCAGGGGGTTGGAACTGGATGTTATTTAAAGTCCCTTCCAACCCAAACCAGTCTATGTTCAGTTCCCTTCCTTTGCCCCTGAAGCCTAAAGGACAAGTGGAAAGCTTGCTGACCTCTAAACCTAAATTGAGAAGTGAGTCAGATAAAAGGATTAAAACAGTTTTCATTCCACCTGCAAGCATTGCAGGATTTCTCCTGTCACATGGCCAAGTTATCCAGGTTGTTCATTCCTGGTGGAATCCCAGAGGCTACCAAAAACCCCCTGAAGTCTCAGGGAGATCCCGTGGTTCATTCCCAGGAGTCTGCTCAGGCTGGAAACAGCGGGAGGGCACTGCTGGCTCTGACAGAAACAGAGGTTGGGATTCACCTTCCCAGTGCTCATTTTCTGATTCCTCTTTTCATTCCTTCCTCTGTAGAAATAAAGTCTGTGTTCCCAACTGGGGGGAGTCTTGGAGGAGGAACTGATCTCATTGTCATGGGGGATTTCTTTGAGGACCCAGTGCAGGTCACTGCAGCAGGTAGGAGGAGAAATGTGTTAAATGAGTTTCCTTTTTTCCTTTTTTTCTTTTTTTTCCCTTTTCCCTTTTTTTCCCTTTTCCCTTTTTTTCCCTTTTCTTCCCTTTTTTCCCTTTTTTTCCCTTTTTTCCCCTTTTTTTCCCTTTTTTTCCCTTTTTTTCCCTTTTTTTCACCTTTTCCCCCCCTTTCCCCCCCTTTTCCCCCCCTTTTCCCCCCTTTTCCCCCCTTTCCCCCCCTTTCCCCCCCTTTTCCCCCCTTTTCCCCCCTTTTCCCCCCTTTTCCCCCCTTTTCCCCCCCTTCTCCCCCCCTTCTCCCCCCCTTCTCCCCCCCTTCTCCCCCCCTTCTCCCCCCCTTCTCCCCCCCTTCTCTCCCCTTTTCCCCCCCCTTTTCCCCCCCCTTTTCCCCCCCCTTTTCCCCCCCCTTTTCCCCCCCCTTTTCCCCCCCCCTTTCCCTCCCCCTTTCCCTCCCCCTTTCCCTCCCCCTTTCCCTCCCCCTTTCCCCCCCCCTTCCCCCCCCTTTCTCCCCCCCTTTCCCCCTCCCTTTCCCCCCCCCTTTCCCCCCTTCTTTTCTCCCCTTCTTTTTTTCCCCCTTTTTTTCCCCCTTTTTTTTTTTCTTTTCCCTTTTTTTTTTTTCTTTTTATTTTTACTTTTTTATTTTTTCCTTCTCCCCACCGTGGTCGTGCCTCTGACCACAAAACCCAACTTTTTTTTTTTTTTTTTTTTTTTTTTTTTATGGACACCAGTGCAGGACTTTTAGGACTCACCCTCAGGGTGTTCCAGTTATTCTGACCGTGGGCATGGACATTTTACTTGCTTGATAGGACAAGCCCAGGTCTTCCACTTGCAGAAACAAGATGAGTTGATGCTGCAGCTCAGCTGTTTTTTTTCCAGTCTCACACAGGACCTTTCTCTCCTCTCCCTCCTGCCAGGTGTCCCCTGTAAAGTCAAGCACATCTCTCCCCAGGAAATCAGATGCACCACAGATGCTGTTGGCAAGGGCAGGAGGCTTGGTGCTCCCCAACCAGGTGTGGTACTCAAATAACTGAGGGTCAAAACAAGCAAAACCACGTGGAAATGGAGGACAGAAATCCTTTGGTGATTTCTCTCTTTGTGCATTTCCAGCCACACAAGGGCTTTCCAAACCAGGGCTTTCCAAAATGCTTCTTCCACATCAAACCAGTTTCTTCTAGGTTTGGTAGGGAGGAGGCCACAATAATGGTCAGAGGGCTGGAGCACTTCTGCTGTGGGGAAAATCTGAGGGAGCTGGGGTTGTTCTGCAGGGAGAGACCTCAGAGAACCTTTCAGTGCTTGGAAGGGGCTATAAAAAAGATGAACACAGACTTTTTAGCAGATCATGGAGCTGTAGGACAAGGAGTAATGGTTTTCAACTACAAGAAGGGACATTTAGATTCCATATAATGAAGTTTGGATTTTTTTTTTTTTTGTTTAGTTTTTTGGGTTTTTTTTCACAATGATTGTGAGACATTGGCACAGATTGTCCAGAGAGGTGGTGGATGCCCCATTCCTAGAAACCTATCAGGTCAGGTTGGGTGAGGCTCTGAGCAGCCTGATCTACTTGAAGATGTCCCTGCTGACTGCAGGGGGGTTGGACAAGATGCCCTTTACGTGTCCCTTTCCAACCCAAACCATTCCATAATTTTACAGCAAAGAAAAACAAGTTGGAGAGCTCAGCCCACCAGTTACAGATGGATGGTGGTGAGAGGAAGGTCAGCATGGTGTGTAGTGCTGTGGGAAATGAGAGGAAAAAAAGTATGGATAATATTTAGAGGAAGGACAGCTGAACTGGAGCTTCTGGGGATACTGCTTGAGGGGAATCATTGCAGGAGGAAATTATTATGCATAAAATGAGTCTTAGCTCATTTTGACTGTGGGTCATCTCACTACCTTCCCCTGCAAGAGCAGAGATGTGAGCTTGCTTGGGTGATCTCTGCAGATATTTCTTCTGCCTGGTGAAGGGTTTCAAGGTAGAACAAGTTCCTGTGTTCTGCCCTGGACTCCAAAAAAGCCCCACAAACAGAGCCAATTTATTATTATAATTTTATAATTTTCTGTTCTGGACTGTCTCCTTACAGCACTGATTCCAGCAGGTGCTCTGAGATTTTTGTTGGCTGCTCCTGAGAACTCTTTCATTTGAACTTTGTAGGAAACAGAGGGCTTCTCTTTGAAGTCTGGGATGATGCCTCTGATCTGACAGAAGCAGGTCCTGGTTATAGATGGGAGTTTGTACCTAATGCCAGCTCCTCAGTAAGACTTCTGACTGGAGAAAAGAAGTCCTTCAGGTACTCAATGATCTTGAGATGAAGCCATGGCAATCACCTTTAGCAGTCTGAGATGCAGCAATAACACCTGACAGCTCTTCATGGCAAAGCCTTGTTCCAAAACTCCTATAAATCAAAGCAAACCCTCTGCTCCAAGGCCCTTTTGAACCTCAGAGTATGCAGTGAACAAGTGTTATTTTTCTTCCTTTTCCTCCTCTACCTGGCCTAAATGTGCTGAAATGTCACCTAAGAAATTGCTGCAGAGGTAGAAGGAGCCTGCAGTTAGAGGTTGGTTTGGACCTCTGGCCAGATGTGGAGGGCCAGACCCTCAGGTGATGTTGGCAGCTGGAATGCAAATGGAATTGATGGAAATATAGATTAAGCTGTGACAACACCTTAAATATTGTTGGTGCCCATTGCCTCTTCAGACACACCCTTGAAAAGCTGTGCTATACAAGATTGTTTAAATTTTTCTCTCTCTTTTTGCTGATTTTCTTCTCATTTGATCTTGAGCCTTTTCCTGCCTGTGCCAGGGTTAAGACTTTGCTTGAGAAGAAATGCACATAAAATGGACCAGCAACAAACCCACACTTATTTTCATGGAGTTGTTTGTGCTTTTTTTTTCCTTTTGGAAAACAGCATAAACCACATTTGATGTGAAAATTGTTGATTTTGATGCTCCATCACTTTAAAAATCTCTGATTTTTTTTCATTATAACTTGCTCTCACAGTCTTTCCCTGTTAGTGTGGATGTGGAGGTGGGGTATGGGGTTGTTTTAGGTTGTTTTTTTTTTTTTAAATTCACTTTTCTTTTTGTTATGGATCTTCTGCTTAGCTCCAGGCTTCGTGGGTTTTTTGTGGCTCCTCAGACCAACAATTACACCTTCTGGATTCAGGCAGATGGTCCCACAACTCTCTACTTAAGTTTGTCCCAAGATCCAGAACACAAGGTATTACTCCTGGCAGATGAGATTGGGATAGGAAATGGTTTTACTTAAGGTCACAACAAATTTTTCCAGTGTGAATTAGTTTCCTGGCCAATATTATGAGTCTGCTGCAAAGTGAAAGCTGTATGATTATATTTGATGTTTTACATTTGGTCCTGTCAGCTTTTCAGTTCAGAAAAAATTCACTCCTCCAGCCAGAGTCTTTGAATGCCTTTTCCAGAAGAACTTTGTAATTTCAGCACATCACCATCACTAACAATCTGTGCAAGGGGAACCAGAGGCTTGGTGACTGATTTCCTCAATTTATCTCCTTTTTTCCTGTTGAAATTTTGCCATCTCAAAACATCAGTCCTTCCCTTTTTAAAGCTGAGAGGATGCTATAAATGAAGGAGAGATATTTCTCTGGGCTATATTTAAGCCTACAAAGAGCACAGGGCTAGAAGAAATATAAAGGACTTCTTATCTATTAAAAATAGTAGCATTACAGGTTTTTCTTATGGTAATAGAAGGCTGTAGACATTGTTTGTTCTGTTGTATTTGGAGGATATGAGATGCAGAACTGAAGCCATCCATGAAAAGTTGCATAGGGAACTGGTTTTTAGGGCTAGAATTATCTTCTCTCCATCTACCAACAGAATGACAGTGGTGATCTTAGAGGCCTTTTCCAGCTGTGAAAATTCTGTGATTCTTTATGGTGGTATTAGGGCTTAAGAATTACCTTCTTTATGGGATTGAGCCCTAAGCCAAAGCTCTTTGAGATGCTGATGGCTTTTTCCTGTGTAATAGGAATAAACGTGTCTACTCTCAACATAATGCTGTAGCTATAAACAATTTTTATTTTTTTTTTTTTTAAACTGTGATATTGAAGGAAGTGTCTTTGGGGGCTGGAGAAATATCTCTAACAGATTAATTGGGGTGGTCTGGCCACAGGTGAAAATTGCTTCTCTCCCTGCTGGCAATTCGGAGTGGTCTGAGAACTGGGTGAAGAACTGGAGTGAGGGTTGGCAGCCAAAATCCCAGAAATTGGAGCTAACTGCTGGTGAAATGTACTACCTGGAAGCTCTGCATCATGGAAAAACACCCAGCAATGGGATGAGGGTTGGAGTCCAGATACATAACACGTGGCTGAACCCCCAGGTGGTGAACACCTACTACATTGAGAGACATGAAATTCGGGCCCAGGCTTTGCATCTTCCAGAAGTGCAGGTGAGTGTTGGCTGCTGGATTCTGGGAGCTGGAGGAGCCTTGATTCAGGTGGCAGGGATGGCAGAAAATCCTAATTGTAAACCTGCTAGACATAAAAGGGGGTTCTCACCTTGGTTTTAAGCTGCTGAGACAGATGATGAGAACAGCATCATGAGCTGAAGGTCTTCATGGCTTTAATACAAATAGGTGGGCACACCTAAACCCTATGGTTTCATTATAATCTGCTCATATTTATAGTGTAAATAATGCTGACTCCCCTCAGGTTTCATCTCACCTCATTAACTCATAATAATTAAAACATGTTTGGGAGAGTTTTTATTTTCCCTCCTTAGCAACAGCGAGCTGTGGGCTATCTGGCCAGCACCTGTGTGGCAGTCAGATGAGAGAAATTTTCATCTTGATGAAGTGTTATGGAAAGAGGGAACATTTTCCTGGTGGTTAAACCCCACAGCTGCAGGTCAAGAGTTTTAGAGACTATTTGTGGCTATTGGGGTGTCTGCACGGGTCAAGTGTCCCTTGTGCTCCCATTAATCTAAGAACAGGAGATACCAGGTTTGAAGTCTCTGCTTCTCACCCAGTTTGTCTCTGTTTTCAGTTACCTACTTGCTCCTTTTTTACTTGCCAGATGCTGAATGTGTCTGGCACAGGGTATTTCAGTATCTCCTGGAGTGATGCCTCACGCAGAATGATCCCCACAAACGCTACAGCTCACCAGGTAGGTGCCATTAAACACAGCCCCAAAGTCTTCTACTGGGATGTAACTGGTGGCTTCTGGTACTTGACAGCAGTCAAGAATTTGGGCCAGAACCTGAGATAAATTTTACATGATGTTAGGGTGTTTTCTGTGACTGGGAGTGTACCACAGCATCTGCTCTTGGCCTATAATGTCTGCAATGAATATGTGGTACCTTCTGAACCAGACCCTTGGACTTCTCTAAGACCAGATGTGTAGCTCGTGCCTCTTGCTTCAGGCAGGAGCTCTGATTTGGCTTCTTCAGAATTCCTATAGCCTCTTGATGTGCTGGTAGTTGGTCACTGTTAAGACAACCCTGGGTGATGAGAGTCAGTAGACATCTTCTCAACACTGCTGGTGGAGCCTGGAGGGGCACAGAGATGTCCAGGCTGTGATATAACTCGTGTAAGAAATCTGTACCTTTCTGAGGAGACTTCTGGGCACCTAAAGGATGTCTCCTATCCCTGGTATCATACATTGGAAGCTTACACTCTATGTTGAGCTGAATTTTATTCCAACCCATTTGGTTTCCTGCTCCTTCAGAGCTGCCTTGCCACCGGTCCCTAGCTGATAAAAAATGTAGTGATGAGGTGTGTGTCAAAGCTTTCTGCTGAAATGATTCAGACACTGTTGTACTGTGACTGCTTTCCACTTTCTTATTTTTTTAAAGGTGCAAAAAGTGATAGAAGAACTTCTTTCCATAGGATGTGAAACTGAGCCAACTTCTGCTAAAATCCTTTTTCGTGATGGCTTTGAGAAAGAAGGTAGGGATCTTCCCTGGCAAAGAGCAGTATTTACTGTGGGGGTTGATGTCCTTTTATTAAATAAATGAATTTTAAACTTTTAATGATAGTAAATTTACACTTTTAATATATTTAAGTACATATATTTATGTTGATTATTTGAATATATTTGGATGGGGGAGCTTTTGGAACCAATATTAAACCCAACATGATCAATAGAATAATGAGAGATTCCTTCTGTAATATGTTGTACAAGTCAGTCATATTGTAACACACTTATCAAACCAGGTGATATGTTCTGGTTTTTAGAAATATTAGGAGTAGAGACAAAAAAATACAAACTCTGTGGCATTGGGATATTGGTGATTCAATATGTCCTCTGGAGAAGCAGTTTTGGTATAACCAACAGCTACACCTCAGGCTGTGGAACTGCCTGATTCTGAGTCTAAAGATCAGTCTAAAGATCAATCTAAAGATTGTTTCAAATGTTTCTTGACGGCTTTTTTTTTTTTTTTTTTTTTTTTCCCCATAAGATGCTGCTATTAACTTACTTTTGCTCATTATTTATTTCTCTTACTGGAAGAAAAGGTGAACTGTCAATATGCAGTATGCAGTGAACAGAAAAAAAATGTTTTATGTTCTAGGAAGAGAAGAAATCCCAGCAGTTTTTCAGCAGCATTGTTGATTGATCAATGGAACAAACATCTCCCAGGGGAAGGTGGATTCACTGTTGCTTTATACATCAATTCCCTGCTTTGCCTGTGTTTTTTTTTTTTTTTCTGGAAGGGAGGGTGGATTTGTTTAAACATATGGTTAAAGAAAGTGTTATTTGCCATGAAACTCTGTGGTCAGAAAAGCAACCTCTTTTCTGACCTTCCTCCTCTCTTTCAGCACCCTTAAGCTGGGGAGCAATTGTTCTGCAGATCTCCACCATATAACTGAGCAGAATGCTTAAGAACAGGACTAATAAATTCTGGATATCCATTTCCTGTATTTTCATGAATCCTTATTTTCATGTCTTCTCAATAATTTTCAAGCCTCTCTGGTTTTTTTTTTTTCTTATCTCTGTCAGATATGAAGGATGTCATCACCACAGGACAGATTGTCAGTGGCACTGAGCCTTTCTGTGGGAGGTTCAGTCTTCACAGACCAAGCCACCTGGTGAAAACTTCCCCATCAACTCTCCCAAGATATTCTCTTACTGAATACACCCATGTAAGTGGTTGCTCTGGATGAGTAGGTTGTGCTGGGGAAGGAATAATCAGGTGTAAAATCATCTTCCCCCAGATCCACAAAGGATCATGGTTTTGGACTATGCTTGTGGACAGAGAAGAGTGCATTTTATTGAATGGGTGGCTGCTTTGAGATGCCTGAGTTGGAGATATGGTTTGATGCATCTGGCTGCTATCTGCTCCTGGGGATGTAACCTTTGCTAAGAGAAAAAATGGGATAATGCTGGGATAAGATGGAAGATGCAGGGGTGACCACTTAGACAAAAGAAAAAAGCCCTGTTATTTGGGGATGCACTTTTCCCCCACTTTTATGCCCATCTCTACATCTAATTCTAATAGGATTAAGTTTTGGTTTCAGCTCTGTCACCCTTTATTGCCACCTGGGGAGAAGCAAATGGTTGGGGGTTGAAAGGAAGAAGGCAGGAGGGAAAGACTCATCCCCAAAGCTTCCTGCAATCCTTCCAGACTCCTTCCTGTTCCCCTTCTCAAAACTCTTCCTGTTCTATTTCTCCACCTGACACCCATCCCAAACCTTTTACCCTGCAAACCAAACCAGCTCCTCCAGCCTCCTTTCCTCCCTCCCAAGTACTTGAAATCACCATAGGTACTACCCAGCTATTTTTTACCCCAAAATGCCATGAAGCCTGGGGTTAGCTTCAGGCTATGTGGTGGCAAAGATGTCACCTGGATGCCATTTACTTACTTCCTAAGGTGCTACTCAAGGCAATTTAACCTTAAGTGGTGGGCTTCATGGCTGATGGTGAACAAAATGCTTCCCAGCTAATGTTAAACTGGAATGAAAATAGAATTTAAGGTTTTCTGTAAATTGTACATATAAATTACTGTGGTTTGATCTGTGAAAATTTTTATTTTCCCTGTTTTTGCAGGTTTGTTTTGCACATAAAGGCCACCTGAGCAATAGCTTTCATATCTCCATGTCCTACACCAATGTCTCTTCATGTTCAGTGAAGAGGAACCTCATCTGCCTGTGGTCTTTCAATGAAACTGACTCTAAAAGGTACCCAGACACTTCTAGTTACCAGAAATTACACTTTCCATAAGTCAGAAGGTGAATTAGCAAAACTGAGAGACTTTTATTTGTGTAGGAAAGGAGTAGTCATCTGGGATAAGCTGACACATGTTCTGTCCCTGCACAGACATTCCTGGAATGTATTTCAATTTTTTTTTTAAATTTTTTTTTTTTAATTTTTTTTTTTTTAGGATTTACAGAGTAAATTGGCATGTTTATTCTTGAATGTGCTCTCACCTTAGTAATGCACAGATGGAGAGTTTGTTCTGTTTCTGGTAAACACACCAGAATGTATAGGAGGACATTGATTTCCCAGTTTCTGTGGTGACAGTGAGTGGTTTTGATGCACTAAGATGATTTGTTTTTTGCTTTTCCTCTGGAAACTCATGAGATCATTGGGACACAAAATTTTGGAAACCAGTGTTTGATTTGGGGATTTTTGTTTGTTTTGGGGAGGCTTGGACAATCATCTGCCATTCCCAAGGATTCTGAACTCTGGATTGACCCCTGTTGAGGTCACTGATGCTATTGGAGGGTTTTGCCCCAAAATAGAGCAGTGATAGTCATTCCCACATCCAACACTTTTGATGCAGAGGAGGACATCTAGGCAGAGATCTTCAGCTTTGTTTTTCACCAAGAGGAACCCACCAGAAACTTGTAGAAAGTGACCACAAACCACTAAGCAAGTGTCTTGTGTCTGAGTGAGTAACAATAATAAGAACAGCAGAACCTGATATTACCTGGAAGCTTCACAAAGCACCTCAAAAGTTGGTTATTGCCTGTCAGGGTTTAACACTGGCCTGGCAGTTAAACCAAATAACAGATGCTCTCTATTAATCTCTCTCTCCTCCCTGATAGAGAAAGGAAAGAGAATAAGGGAGAGAGACTGATGGGTTGGAAACTAAACTACACAGCTTTAATGGAACAGTAATGATAAATAGGAAAAATTACTGAATCTATACAAATATACAGGAAAATTAGTACCATGTCCCTTCCCCCCTCTTTCCCCCAATAACTCTCACGTCACCACCGAGGCTGCAGGGCAGCCCTGGGAAAGTCCAGGCTGGAATCCTGGGGTCAGCAGCAGTTGGGAGCTGGAGGCAGCAACACACAGATTCAGGCTGGCATGGATCAGGAGCACAGGCAGAGGAAGGGATGGAATCCTCCCAGGATGCCAAAGGAAACAGGGAACGGGTGAAGGAAGGGAAGCAGGAAATGCAGGAAGGGCAGGAAGCCAGCAGCTGGAAGCTCTTATGATCTCTCATATTTATACTGAGCATGAGATGTATGGGATGGAATACTTTGTTTGGTCAGTTCTGGCATCTATCTTGTCCATTCCTCCCCAAAGGAGGCTGCAGGTGGGACCTCTTTACTCCTTCCAGAGGGCAAAATGTTGCTCAGAGCTGAGCAGTTCCTTGGTTCTGCAGCCCATTCTCCAGCTGTAACTATAACCATGGAGTGGGATCAGTCCCAGCAGCAGCCACTGCCTGAGAAACTTGCTGTTCATTTCAGCAAGTGCAGCTCCTGACAAGAGACTGAGCTGGAAGCAAAAGTACAAGACAGAAAATCACCTTTTTCCTGGCCCCAACCAGGTCACTGCCACTACCTCATGACAAAAAAGACCTTGCACAATCTTGGTGTCTTCCAGCTGGACATTTACTTGCACTGACCTCTGGAAAGGGTGTGGGAATCTCTCCGTGCTTCTCCAGGACCTCCCTGCCAACTCCCCAGTGTTTGTGCATCAGATTGAGTTGCTGAGCCCTGGGCTGCATAAGAAAACATCTGGGTCATTTTACCTTGATGAAGTCATCATTGCAGACAGAGCTGTGACTGGTAAGGGAATCTGTCTTTTCATTTTTTTGTTGATGGTTACCATCTTTCCAGGATGCTCCATTAAAATCTTTAATGGTTAGAGGGGAAAGGTATTTCCCAGTGGGCACAAAAATACTTTTGTTTTCTTGAGTTTATATTATTTGTGTGGAAAAAATCAAGAAGGAACTGCCAAACTTCAATATTCTTGGTTTATTTAAAAATATGTTTCTACAAATGTAATTATTGAATATTCTTGCCAGATTACTCTTGCTATGAATATTTTTGAATAGTCAGACAAAACCAAAGCCCAAGCAGATGTTTCCAGCTATAAAATGAAATTAACCTAGGCCTAGTGACAGCTGCTCTCCTTACTTTAATGAATCTTATGTTAATTTTCTTCCAGTTTTGCAGAAGCATCCCAAACCCCCTCATCCAGGTGGGAGAATAGTTGAAGCCATATCTGTGGTGGGGTCTCCTTCCACTTACAACGTGTCCTGGATAGTGTCTGGCTGTGGAGCAAGTCTCCCCCTTCTCTCTCCAAGGTAGGGACAGTGAGTAGATCATCTCAACCCCATGTAAAACCTTGAGTAGTTACTCCTGATGTGTCTGGAGATGGTTTTTGTCTAAGGCAGATCATGAGCAGCAGTGAGGGATGTGAGTGCAGCTTGGCAACCCCTGTGCTTTCATTGGGGTCTTCTTCTCTAGGCATCTTCAAAATGTTCAGACTACTGGATCCTGCTCAGATGTCTGTGTTTAGTTGATGGACTGCTTTTCCATCCAGAAAGATTAAAGAAGCTGAAGCTGTTTAGCTTATAAAAAGTAGAGATGGATTGATCCAGAAGTGCTTGGCACTGATGGGCCTCAGCATCACAGGGGGGAAGATGCAAGAGGAACCAGGGTGTGATTTCTGAAAAAAATGCTTTAAAAATGAGTGGACTGGTCAGTGTCAGGGGGTATCTCCAAACCAAACCTGTCTCTTTCTCTTAACTATGCACTTGATGTGATTTAATTTGGTTCTCCAGGGTTGGGACAGGAACCTCAGCCAAAATCTCATGTGCTGGATGTATGGTTCAGGAGTTCCTTGATTTTGTAACCTCGAGATTTGCTCTATGGACCACACGGCTGAGCTTTGAATCTTCAGCTGTTAAAGAGACATTTAACCACACGGTGGCATCCTTATACCACAGAGTTTCTTTTTTTCCTCTGAAAAAGGATAACTTGAGTAGCAAGGGACAATACATTTTAAGTTTTTAGAAACTGGGCTTTTAGTGAACTCGAATATAAAATATCACTGTAGTTCAGGGATTTTGGTGGACTCAAGGAGACTACAAGATGACATAGGAAAGCTTTTTTCCTTTATATTGCAGCTGCTGTCCAGGCTGCATTGTGTTGGATTTCTAAAACCACCAGTCTTTGGTTGGGTCTAGGTTGTGCTTGGTGCTTCATGAACTGTTTCTTCTATTATAATTAAAAAGCAACAGTGCTTTTCCATTGTTTTCTGTTGTGTGCATTGCCCAGATGATGTAGGTATAAGCTGGGAATATCCAGTTCCTGAACATCCTCTTCTTGGGGCCAAGAATGTTAAGGGATAGGTTCAAGAATAGGATTTGTGGGTGACGTGGGGTGTGAGGAGTTGGGGGTCTTGACTGCTAAAGCTTCATGTCGACCTTCTCTGTCCCCCAGAGGTGCTTTGCTTGGGGAAGGCTCTGAGGAGATGGGATACCTCTATGTCTCCACGGAGGATGTGGGAGTCAGCCTCACCGTTCAGAGGCTGCAAAAATCATCCCCACCCATTGGAGGGACCTTCCGAATCCACTTGGCGAGTAAGGTGATATCAGGTAAGAGAAAATGCAAGTAGAGGTCCTGGCTGTCTTTTGCAGGAAGCCAAGTAAAGAAGATACAATACTGAATATTGTATCTTTGAAATACTCAAGGTAGAGGCTGGTAAGTTAAACCTCCTGGGATAGTTGTTAGGTCTTTGTGTTTGATGCCCTTCAAGCCAGGAGTTAAGGGCTGTAGGCAGGACAGTGTTTCCAGATGTGTGGGGTTGTTCCAAAATGGATACAACCACTATGAAATAATTGTTAAAGGGCTTTGAATCAGATCCTGAATTGACATTTTTACATCTGCAGGTTTCATGCTGCTGATGTTTCTCCAGCACATGTGCTTCTGGTCTTCTTGTATGACAGGACTTCTGAGGTTAACAAATTAACAAATTAATTATCTTCTAGGATTACCAGAAATTATTTTTCAGATATCACAAAAGCTTTTGTGCATGGAATTGCCTGGCTTGAATTAGTCATCTTCTAGATGTGCTGGATTTTCTGGTGTTTGGCTTAAAGAAGCTCAAAATGAAACCGAGCAGGTTAATAATATGAGCAAAGACTGAAGAAGTGGTGACTGACTTATGAAGTCAAATAATAAAAAAGAAAGATGTAGCATGAGCTTATTTGTAAAATAACCCTTTTCTTCTTGTTGTCATTTAAGATTTTCCTAGAATGGCTGAAGGTTTTTGTCTTAGTAGTGCCCTGCTTTGAACATAACATTTAAAAAATGTGCCCCACTCCTCTTGCCCTGTTTCCAGGTCTTGTGTTTTCTCCTCTTTCTTATGAACCAGTGTAGAGAGATTTACTGTATCTGCAGCTTTGAATGGCTACAGGTATTTATGTCAAAAGAAACAAAACATCATTTGCATTTATTTGGCCTTGAACTCTACAATATCTTCTTGAGAGGCTGACATCCCCCCTGTGCCTCTCATCTGGGACGTTTCTGACTATTTTATTTTGAAGGAACATAACTTGCATACTGACATTTCATGTATCTCCACAATGCAGGCTTCATGTAATGAAAAGATTTTTGATGGAGAGATGTTTCTAAGTTTTCTGAGCTACTAAACAGTGCAGATCTTTTGGTATTTGGGACCCAGTAATTTTTCCTCTGCTACTTTTTGGCACCTACAGATGTCTGAACCACAGCAGCCTCACATTAAAAATGAAGTCTTTTTTTCCTAAGCAGCAGGTAGTTGTGCTGCCCTAGGCATGAGGATATCCACTTCTTTTCTGATGTCTTTTTGCAGATATTTCAGTGCACATCTCCTCCCAACACCTCCACAAGCTTTTGCAAGACAACGTAGATGACTCCACAGCCCCATACTTCAACACCAGTGACTTCATTGTGACCAGAGACTCAGACTCTTGCTATGAAAGAATCTGGACACTGACTTGGAAAACAAAAACTGGGGACTTCCCCAATGTTATCAATGTACAGTAATTTCTCTTACTAACACCTGCTTTGAACACCATTCAATGTGAATTTTGATTAATTCTCCCAGCATTTGTTTTCATGCAGACACCAGTGGGATTTAAGCTAAGTGGTTTTCTTCTAGGAGTAGCAGCTCAAGCAGATTCCAGATTAGATGATTAAAGAAAGCAATAGCTGTTACAGGAGGAGAAATTGCATCTTCAGTGTCTGTGCTTCAAAAGGATGAGGCTGGAATGTAATTTCTGCACTTCATTGCAGTTTTCCAGAATAAAAGGAATGCTATACCCAAGTGAAAGCTATTATAATTGCATTTACATTCCAGTAGAGTAACTGAAGCTCATTACAGATTTGTGGCATCATTCTTGGGACAAAAACGTTTTTTCTTGCAGACTACTCTGTATTGGGTTCAAAGAAGGTTCCCATAGGTCTCAGATGAAGGTTCAGTTCACACTCTCCCATCCCAAGATTTATCACTGAAGTTTTACTTTTAGTAGAAAAGTCTGTTTTGAATAAGGACTCAGACTGAGAGGCTTCCTTCCCCCAAAAGAAAAATTATTTCTTTGTATATCCACCTTCCAAAAATGTAAAATTGTCTTCAACAAAACAGTGAGTTCTTATGTTCAAAATATTGGCCTGGATGGTGAAAAAACTTGACATGCATTTTCAGATTTGAGGGGAAGATGTTCAAAGCTCTTTCCATGCAAAATTCCAAGTGATCCCTGACTTCTGAATCATTTTGCCTCATTTATTTTCTTGCCTGCCAGATGAGGATGGAAACATGGAGTTTTGTGAAGTCTTGGGTAATGATTCAGAACTGAAGATAGGAGTCATGGAAGGAGCTTAAGAAGAGATTTCTATTTATGATTTGCCACCTTGTAAAATTTCTCTATGAATTCTGGGGGAATAATTTTCATTTAAAATCTCAGGATGGAGATGGACAATTTAAATTTTATTTTTTCCCCCTAGGTCTCAGCTGAAAACCTCTCTGGTCTGAAGCCAACTGTTTCTAGTCGTGTGGTTTATGATGGGGGGGTGTTTATTGGGCCAATATTTGGAGACATGCTTGCTACCTCCAATAACAAAACACAGGTAAGAAGTGCTGGAATGCTTCCTGCTGATTCACCTGGGGCTTGTAGATCCAGGAGAGTCAGAGGGATTCAGGTACTTTCTGCCTCTAAATCCTTTCAGAAATCTACTGTTCTTGGCTTTGCCATAAATCAGTCGGTTTCTTCCCAGTGGTTTGTGCAGCAGGATTTTCCTCCAAGGGCTATTGCAGGTGGGGAGAATGATCATCAGAGGTGACCTTTCAACCAAATGGTGACATGGAACTGTTTGAGTGAGTCCAGAGAAGGGCCACGAAGATGATCAGAAAGCTGGAGCATCTCTGAGAAAGTTGGGGTTGCTCAGACTGGAGAAGAGAAAGTTCCAGGGATACCTTAGAGCACCTTCCAGTGCCTGAAGGGGCTCCAGGAAAGCTGGGGAGGGACTTCTGGCAAGGGCTTGGAGGGATGGGATGAGAAGGGATGGTTTAAAGCTGAAAGAAGTGAGATATAAATGAGATATGAGGAAGAAATTCTTTTCAATGAAGGTGGAAAGTCACTGGCCCAGGTTGTCCAGAGAAACTGTGGCTGCCCCATCCCTGGCATCAGACTCTGCAGGTCTACCAGGTAGATGTGGATCTCGAGAACATCCCTGTTCCCTTCCCCACTTTAAGGTAATCTTTTCTCTCTCCAGGTGGTGGTGATGGTGAATGATATCCTGGCAAACTGTTCAGGGTCATGCTCTTTCCAGTTCAGCCAGGAATTGACACCCTTGGTCAGTGATGTGGAGTATGCATCAGGTAAGGGGGTTCTGTGTCTGAAGAAAATTGCAAAAATGCTATACAGTGAAAAAAAGTCTGCCAGCTGCTGATGATCTTGTGTGCATGTGTATTCTTTTGGAAATTTCTTATTTTATGGAAACTGTGCTTTTTAATGGGACACTTCTGATGAGCTGCAGCCTGAAAATGCACAGCATAGGCACATTTTTCACATTTTTGCATCAGAAAGAACATGGCAGAGGCATAAAGGAGAAATAAACAGTGACAAGCTTGGTGCTCAAAGCAGAAGGTGGCACTTGGTTTAAGTTATTTTTAGTAAAAACTTATGAAAATAAGTAGGTCAAGAGAGGTTCTCCTCCTCTACTCTGCCCTGGTGAGGTCACATCTGGAATATTGTGCCAGGTCTGGGCTTCTCAGTTCCAGGCAAGAAACTGCTTGAGAGAGCTCAGTGCAGAGGCTCAAAGATGATTAAAGGAGTGGAACTGCTGAGGAAAGGCTGAGGGAGCTGGGGCTCTGCAGCTTGGGGGAGAGGAGAATGAGGGGTGAGCTCATTAATGTTCATAAATATGTAAGGAGTGAGTGTTAGGAGGATGCAGCCAGGATCTTCTCTGTGATGTCCAATGATGGGACAAGGGGTAATGGGTGCAAGTTGGAGCACAGGAGGTTCTGTGTAAACATAAGGAAAAGCTTTTTCACTGTGAGGGTGAGGGAGCCCTGGCCCAGGCTACCCAGGGGGGGTTGTGGAGTCTCCTTCTCTGAAGACATTCAAAATTCCCCTGGATGTGTTCTGTGTGTCCTGCCCTGGGTGATCCTGCTCTAGCAGAGGGGTTGGACTGGATGAGCTCTTGAGGTCCCTTCCAAACCCGACATTCTGTGAAGTAATAGATGGACAGGGACAGGAAAGAATATACTTTATGGGGGAAAATGCAATATCATCAGTATTGTACTTTTTAAGATGTCCTGGTGAAGATGGTAAAAAACCATGTAGTAGGTGTAGCTTGAAAATAAATCCTGACCATTTACTGCACCTAAATTCCTGAGTCAACTTGTTGATTCTGTTCTTTCAGATGATGGGCCCCAGGCCACTATAGTTATTAGGGGATTTGGCTTCACTGAGGAGAAACCAGCCCTGCAGATCAAGGTGAACAACACAACCTGCCACATCAAGACAGTGACTGGGACAGAAGTTGTGTGCCAGGTGGAGAGGCTGCCAGCTGGAATCCACCTGGTGACACTGCTGGTGAGACCTTATGGCTTCGCACTCAATGCCAGCACAGGAGAAGGCATCTCCCTAAGGGTTGAGCCAAAGCTGGTAGCTATCAAACCTCCTACAGCTTCAGAATTTGGTAGGTCTGAATGCCAGAGGGTTTTTGAGGGGTTGTCTGCTTTCTACTTCATGGTTTTTATGGTGTGTTTCAGTTCTTCTGTACTTTGACTGCCAAGATCTTCATGTGATAGAAAAAAAAATAAATAATATGGCTGGACAGGTTTATACTCCAAAGTACAGGTCAAGTTTCTTAAAACAACAGACTTGCCTTGGTTCTTTGTGGGGGAAATCAGTTTTCTGACTACTTTTGTTTGAAAGGGATGGCCCCAGAAGGCCATTAGCATCTCACGGGTCATCTTCCTGTATCTGTTTGACACATAGCTTTGGAGAATTTGAATTAATCTGACTTAACTGTGAAGCTGCTAAACTTCAGTTCCTCCCAGTCCCATGGATATGAGTTCCTGTTCCGGGTGATGAAATAGAAATCTCATCTGTGTTTAAATAAAAAGATGAGAAACCTAGAGAAGCTCAAACTAAACTGAAACTCCTTCCATTCCATTGCCTCTCCTTCCCTTGAAAGAAAATGAAATAAAGGGTGATACATTCCATCCCTGGAGACAAGAACTTGGAATATTTTTCACAGGACTCTGGGATCAAAGGACCATTATGACTCCCATCTGCCCTGTATGTGACACAGATGAGAGAACTTCACCTAGAATTTCCACCAAGGGGTTTAGCCAGCTTCAGCTGAGCCAAACCAAAGGCTGTAAAACCCCCCTCCCTTTTTTTGTTTTTTTTTTTTGGAGAAGGAAGAGTCTCCCCAGCCCAATCAGAAATGTGGAGAACACTCTTGAGACATCTGGGTTGTGCAGTTAAGGACCAATGGTCTAAGCACATCATTGTTTTCAAGTGTATTCTAGGAATACACCCAGAAACCACAGGATCCAGGTCACCTCTGACAGTAAAAGCCATCCAGCTTTTCTCTGGAAACCTCCTAGGACTGAGGTGCTTTGAATTCATGGTAAAAAACTTCCCTGAGTGCAGGAGTACTGGCCTGGGTACCACTTATTTTCTTTGTGTTTTGGTGGAGTGTATAGCAAGAAAGATTTTTCTAAGCCTTTTTTTTTTTTTTAACTTTAAAAATTTTATTTTATTTTATTTTTTTATTTTATTATTTTATTTTATTTTATCCTATTTTATCCTATTTTATCCTATTTTATCCTATTTTATTTTATCTTTTTATATATTTTTAAAATATTATTATTCCTCCAGTGGAAGGGTCACTATAGCTCAAAGTTCCGAGTCACTGCTTTAATTCAGTAAAAAAAAAACAAACCACTAAAACTGAAATTAAAAAAGCCAACAATGGCAAGTTTTAGTGCTTGGGCCTTGCTTCTCATTTCTTTTGCTGACAATCCAGTTCTCCCAATTACAGTGATCTGTCACTCATTAAAAAGAAAGCAAGTATAATGTCATCTGACATTACATATGCCTTGAACATTTGTAATTGGAAAGAATTACAGCTTCCATCTGTGTTTTTAATTTCTTCCATTTAAAATACCTCTCATCAATCTTGTTGGGAAGGGCACATATGCACTATTTCATTGCATATGGATATAAGTGCAGATATCAAAACTTTACACATGGAATTTTGTACTCTTAAATCTGAGGCTCCTCATCTGACAACCAGCACATAGGACAAGTGGCTTCAGTTTTCTGTTCTTGCTGCTTTTGTGCTCTGCAAAATTAATGTTAAAGGAGAGGAAGCCAGGAAGCATCCTGTTCTTTGCTGGTTTATTGGGTCCCTCTTGTCAAAGTATCACTGGTCCCAGTGGTGCTGTACTGGGAGCTCCCAGTGACCTAACTCTGAGTGTGGGATGGCTTTCTAAAGATACTACAAAGCTCCAGCAGCTGGAAAGAGCTTGCTATTAACATATTTTATTGCTGTTTGCCTGGTTTTGCTGACAGCCAGACAAAATATAGAGGATTAAACTTCTAGACTTCTTTGTTGCTTTAAAGAATTAGCAGAAAACTGTGCTTTGAGAACAAGGGACTCTGCCATCAACATAGAACAACTTTATCATAGAAGTTTACTTACATCACACATGAAAAGCATCATAAAAGCTCAGCTGGTTTGGGATACAGCCACACAGAAATACACACAGACACTGTGCTATAATGTTGCTGTCTGAGTGTTTTGTCTGTCCAGCCACTGAACCTCTACAGTACTGATAACCAGAGCAAATAGCTCTTAAAAAAAAAAGGCTCTAAAAATTTAGAGCAAATAGCTCTAAAAAAAGTTTCAAGGAAAACATATTTTTTTTTTTTTTTTTTTTTACATCTCTGAACTCCAGTAGAAAAAGAAAGTAAATTCAGGTTAGAATTGCTATTAGCCTTCACTCCTGATTTTTATTTCCTGTTTCTCTCTGGATTGCACTGGTATCTTTTAGGCACTGGGGAAAAAAAATATTCAACTCAAACTCAACTATTGCCACTGGAAGTGGGTACTGCAGAAAGATCAGGGCCAAACCTGACCTGTGTTGGGTGTAATCCTGCATCTAACTGAGGAGGCTCAGCTCTGGCTGCCACAAAACAAAGATGTGGATGCTCAGTGCTTCCCACAACCTCTATGACTTTTCTCCTAACTCTGCTAAATCCCAAGCCCTGCTAACTCCCCTTTCTAACCTAAGTTTCCTGCTAAAAGTTTTGGTTTTTGGTTTGTTTTTTTGTTTTTTTTTTTTTTTTTTTTGAAAGTGGGGTTCTTGGCAGGCATTTGAACTTTGAAAGCACCTGCTGTGTTAAGCTCATTTTCCAATCTTAGTGCTTCTTCCTTCCTTCCTTGCTTCATCCTTGGGCTGGGGTTCTTTCTAAAGGTGAGATTGCAGACTTTGCTGGCTTAAATAAGTAAGAAGTCACTAAAAAATTAACCAAGAACAAACCCTGTATCACATAGCCACATACCAGCTGGAAGAATCTCTGGTGAAAGAGAGGAGGGCAGGAACAGAAAGGTGGAAGCAGATCATCATCAGATCAGCTGAGAGTGAATACTGTCTTTTTACAGTCATCCATTAAGAAAGAATCCTTTGCATTAAAAAAAAATAATTGTAATACATCTTGAATGTAATGGAATAATTGGCTTTGTAGGAGGACTGAATGTTGCTCTCAGGGGGACCAATCTGGAAGGGGTAAACCTGGTGCTGTTTGGATCTCAACCTTGCCCAATTTTGGAAGATAACAGAAATTCAACAATAATTGAGTGTAAAGTACCTCCTCAGGTAAGAAATCACATTTTTTGGGGGGAACAGTCTACAGCCTACAGCTTTTTCTGTGTTTTTCTGGCCTGGGAAGACACAAGGGGAAGAGCAAACAGTAGCCCAAGTTTTGCCTATGGGACAATTTACCACGGACTCCACCTACAGTTCAGACCAGCTTAATTAATGAGAGGTGATTTATGAAAACCAGTGAACAGAAAAAAAAAAAATAAATATCCAGCCTGCAATTTGATTAGCTAAGCCTCACATGGATAAAACTGGGGCTTTGAACTCCAGCATAACTTCCTCTCAACACTTTAAGTTGTACCCAGGATGATGCTGACAGTTTCAATGTAGGGATAACTGTGACTATGATTTACCATGGTTTAATTTCCTAGTGTGAATATAGCAAATGAAAATCTGCATAGTCTGGGGTCATTTGAAGGTTTCTACTCTCCAAGGATGTCCTTTTAAAGTTAACCTAACTGTACATGTTAAAGTAGGTTCTGCTGTATATACAGATATAATCAGTGCCATGTGCCTGACTTCGTAATTATGCAGTAATATAAAGAGTAATATTTTTTACTGGTGCATTCCTATAGCTGACATTTTCTTTGTTTCTTTTTCTAGGGGACAGGAGATGCTGCTGTCCATGTGACACTAATTTCTGGATACCTGTCAACAACAGTAACCAACCTGTTCCACTATGATCCTTCCTTGAACCCAGCTGTTGTGTCACTGAGCAGAAACAGAAGTGGCATAGCAGGTGAAAAGATGTGTATTTGGCATTGTCTGGACAAGTGTTGTCATTGTACAGTAGAAATTTAGGTTTATGGAGTCTGATGATCCAAAGATTTTTTTTTTTTATTATTGTTTCCTTTGAACTTGTATTCTTGTGCTTCCTGCTCGTCCTGATGAATCCTGGTGGTTTTGCTCTAGCATACATGAGATAATGTGTTGCTTGTCCTAGGCCAGTATGGATGATGTCCACAGGATGCCAGGTGTGGTACAGTGCTCTTTTTGTGTCACATTTCTCTAACTCTGCCTTCATTCATTCCTGGTAACAGGTTCAGCCATGATAAGAGTTTCACTCCATTTCTGTGTGGCAACCAGACAACAGATTTCTAGTATCCCATTTCTTCAAGGATTCCATAATCTGATTTCCCCCCCTCCTTTCTTTTTGCAGCCTCTCCAGGGCACACCTTAATAAAACTCCTCCCAGCTCAGAAATCTGGCTGGATATACTGGGGATTCAAGGATTTAGGTGGCTGCCAGTGGTGAAATGCATTCCTTGCTGCATGTCCAACATTTCTATTCCCTTCCCCAAATGCCCTTGCCTTTTTCTATTACTCCAGAATTCAAAAATAAGAGAAACCATCCTTGATCTTTTGAACATCGTTCAGATATCATAGCACCAAAGGGAGATTTCTCTAGCTCCAGGCAGCCCAGGTGCAAAAAATTCCTTAATTTTATAGTGTCTTGTGAATGATCGTGTGGCCAAGTCCAACCTCCTATTCCGAACCTCCACGACTTCATTTTTTAATATAATTTTCCTCCTATATAATAAAAAGAATAAATACATTACACCAATGCCTCCCAGGCATCCAGGATTAAGCTGACAGTTGACCAAGAGTCCAGTGAGTTCACACTATTAATATATTCAACTTCTCAGGCTTTCAAACTTGTTCTCTTCACTCAGGTAGAATTGAAAGTGGTTTCATGTAGTTCTGACTGCAAAATCTGCTTAGGTGAGGGGAGCTTTATCCGGGCTCTCCTGCTTCATGGAAGGCAGAGACATCTCCAAAGCTGGGGCTGCAGAGATGGGTGGTTATGGTGACCATGCCTGCTGTGGAGGTGATGCTAAAACCAGGTGAGCCTGGTCTCTGCTTGGGAGCCAAAATTCCTACTCATATCTGAATCTCTAGAATAGATCTGATGATCTATTCATCAACCTAGAAAGATTAATTTTGATCAAGACCAAAGGAGAGAGTAAAGCAGGTGGTGATATCCCTACACAGGGCAGGGGGGGCTGGAGCTGGATGATCTTTAAGATCCCTTCCCACCCAAACTATTCTGTGAATCCACGTCTGTTTCCCTGCGTGTCTGGGATAACAGTGCCAGGTGCTCAGTGAAGGAGGGGAATGGGCAAAAACGAAGCTGCTCTGGGACAGGATCTTCAGCAGGTGTTCTGGAGCAACTCTGTTGACAAGAGAAACATTTTGGGCTGGCCAGATGTTCAGTGATGTTTCTGGTGGCAGTGAAAGAGCCTCCAGGGGAGGCTTCTACATGTACCTTCTGAATAGCTCTCCTGGCTCCAAAATGTCCATCCTCACCTCAAGCCATCAGTGAACAATGGATGTGCTCCTCTGAACATTAACATTTTGAAGAAGGGGAAAAACTCAGTAAATAGGAGAAGGGGAGAAGAGAGAAAGCAACACAGAGAGAGAGGACACCAGAAGAGAGAACAACACCAGAGGAGAGCAATACTGGAGCAGAGATACAGGGTCAGTGTGGGAGGAGAAGGAGAAGATGCCTGAACTGAGTTTTCTTTGCATCCCATGGTGAGCTGGCAGCTGCCCCTGCAACCCCTGGAGGAGCACAGCTGGAGCAGCTGTGGACCTGCATCCTAGTGAGGATCACAGAGATGTGGACCTGGAGCCTGGTGAGGTTCATGGAGCAGATGTTTGGACCTGGAGCCTGGTGAGGTTCATGGAGCAGATGTTTGGACCTGGAGCCTGGTGAGGATCACAGAGATGTTGTGGCCCTGGAGCCTGGTGAGGATCATGGAGCAGATGCTTGGACATGCATCCTTGTGAGATTATAGAGATGCTGTGTCCCTGCATCCTGGTGAGGATGATGGAGCAGATGCTGTGTCCCTGAAGCCATGGAGGGAACTGTCCCCTAAGCAGTCCGTGTCCCTGTGGGCAGTTTGCTCCTGAGGAGCTGTGCCTCACCTTGGAGGTGTTCCTGAAGGACTTTTCCCATGGGAGGGACCCCACAGTGGGGTGGGGGCAGAGTGTGAGGAATCCTTCTCCCTGAGGAGGAAGGAGAGGCAGAAAACAACCTGTGAGGTTGGGGCTGTAAACCCCACTGCCTGTTCCCCTGTGCTGCTGGGGGGAGGAGGTGGAGATCCTGAGAACAAAGTGATTTGGGCCTGGGAAGAAAGGAGGGATGGAGAAAAAGTATTGAAGTTCTGGTTTGCGTTTCCTCTTTGCCCTGTTCTGATTTGATTAATGAGAATTTAAATGAGAATTTAAAACTATTTTTTTAAAAACTATTTTTTTAAAACTATTTTTTTCCCCAAGTTGAGTCTCTTTTGCCCATGACCGTAACTGGTGAGTGGAACCCTCCTAGCCCTTGTCTTGACCCATAAGGTTTTAGGTGGGTTTTCTCCTTTCCATCCTGAAATGGGACAAGGGGAGTGAGGGGCTGCCTGGTCCACGACACCAGCTCAAGGGGATGGCAAAGAGATTGTAGGAATTTTGCTTGATAAGCTTAGGAAAAGGGTCTAAACAAAACTCTGCTTTTTGTTTGGGTGTTGTGCAGAGACAGGGAAGAGGAATACTCTGTTCCTTGGTGGGATCCACCACAGCTCCTTATGATGTCCTTAATAAAAAAAAATCGTGCTATAAAGGTTCTTTTCATTTGCCACAGATATAACTATGTCAGTGAAAATGTCTTTATTTGGACCAAATCATGCCTCCTTACCTTTAAAAGTTATTTCAGGAGGAATTTATGAAGTTCTTATGAAAACTTACTGGATTCTATTCTCCACTCCTCTTGTTCTTTTCTATTACTAGAGTCTGCACAAAGGAAGGAAATCATCTTCTGTCACCTCAACATCATTTGTTTCACAGCAGAGCCTGAATGGGAGACAAAACTATGTTTCCTGAAAATAGGATGCTTTGGATCATTTATAGGCATCTGATTTCAGATAGATCATTTAATTATGGGAGGCTTCTGTACCAGCAGACTGAGAGTGGCTGTAGATGGTCATATTGTTCAGTTCTGTAGTCCTGAACATAGGAAGGACCTGAAGCTGTTGGAGGGATGGTTCAGAAGAGGATCATGAAGATTACCAGAGGGCTGGAGCTTTTCTGCTGTGTTGGCAGACTGAGAGTTGTTCAGCCTCAAGTTTCTTCTTTTCAGAAGAAAAAGCTCAAGGGAAACCTCAGACCATCTTCCAGCCCTTAGGGGCTACAGGAAATAGTCCCCAAGTCCCTTGTCCCCAAGTCCCGTGGGGAGGGACTTTTGAGGACAGGGAGTGATTGGATTAGGGGGAATGGTTTAAAAACTGGGACATGAAATTCTTTGCTGTGAGGGTGGTGAGACCCTGGCCCAGGTTGGCCAAAGGTTTGACTGCCTCCTCCCTGGAAGTGTTGGGAATCCAGGTTGGATGGGACTTGGAGCAACCTGGGCTGGTGGGAGGTGGCCAGGACCATGGTAGGGGGATTGAAACCAGATGATCTTTATAGTCCCTTCCAACCCAACCTTTTCTCTGATAGCCAAGTTCACAATGCTAATCTCCTAAAATAAACCTGGTGGATGTTGCAGGGAGGCCAAGGGCTTGAGTAGAGTAGTGAACCACTGTGGTCTTCATTTTTTTTGTGCTGAGCTGATGGACATGACTGGAACTGTTCTGGCATGATGGGACTTCCTTGCTCTTCCTTGTGCAATGGTTACGTCTACTAAAATAATTCTTGCCAGAAACTCACATTTTTTGATCCATTCTCCTCTCTGCAGGTGGTCAGGAGCTTTGGATTGGGATATCCCAGTTTGCCAGCTACCAAGGATCAGACATCAAGGTCCAAATTGGGGACTCATGGGCACAGATCCAAGCACAGACCAACTCTGGTGTTAACGTGACCCTTCCAGCCTTGGCTGCAGGATGGTACAATGTTTCTGTCACCATCAATGGCATTGCTGTCACTTCAAGGAGGTGTGTGAATGCAGGAACTTTCCTTAGGATATGAATTCCATTCTCCATCTTGCTTTGTATCTTAGGGTTAATCTGAAAATGAAAGTGAGAGTTTTCATAAATTCTGTACTTGATGGGGAAATCTGCAGTGTAGTGTAAAATTATGAATAATTATCAAGGCATTTATTGATCTGTGGAACCCAAGTCAGCAAACTGCTAATGCCAGTCTATTAACTCCCCTTGGATCAGTAGGAGGCAGGAGAGAAATATTTTTAGAAAAAAACAGTGGATTTGATGAAAAATGCATATTCAGGCAATCAAAGGTATTCAGATTCAGGTCAAATGCAGATAAATCCTGCTTTAGGAAAACAGGAGAAGAAGAGAAACACTTTTCATGAGAAAAACAAAAGCTAGTTTGAAAAGTAAAAAAAAAAAGAAAAAAAAATGCTTTGTTTGGAGAATTTTTAAATGATGCTGTTTCTATCCTTTAAGGTGACACTTCAAGTTCATGCCTAAAAAACTGTAGCATAAATGAATTAAAACATATGGGAAAACTGACCTGAAAGTGAGAATGCAACAAAGCATTCACAGGCAGTGCAGTTTTGCTCCTGACCTGCTCACCACGCTAGGAATGATCCTGATCCAGTGGTGCTGGGGAGAAGGGAGCTGATTTTAGAGCTCAGAAGCCACCCTGAGCTACACTGTGGTACTTTAATGATGCTCAGAAAGTGAAAGGCTGATGTGGGTGGGATGACAGAGGGGTTCATCCCATCTGATGCTTGTTAGCAGCTCCATCACTTTGTCTCCAGGGGTAGAGTGGAGGGAGCTGGGTTATCCCAGGAGGAAACTCTGGTCTCTGGTGGGCTGGATAAGATCTACTTCTCAAATGTTTCTTTTTAGGGCAGGGGGTATTTCTGAGAGGAGGGTGATAAGAAGGAAAAATAGAGGTAGGTGGGAGAGAAGCAGAGCTACATCTGTAGGGATCTCCATGGGCTTCTGGAGGTTTGGTCTGGGTTTTCTTTTCATGTAGTCACCTCTGCTGTCTGGTGGGAGGATGCAAGGAGGGGAAGCAGTTGGGATGTCTCAGAGGAGGCTGAGAGGAGACCTTGTTGCTCTCTACAGCTCCCTGAAAAAAGGGTGCTGGGTGCTGAGCTCTTCTCTTAAGTGAGAAATGACAGAATCAGAGGAAATGGCCTGAAGCTGCACCAGAAGGGGTTTAGACCAGATGTGGGGAAGGATTTCTTTACTGAGAGAGCAGTCAGGCATTGGAATGGGCTGCCCAGGGAGGTGCTGGAGTCCCCATCCCTGGAGGTATTAAAAAACTGTAGATGAGGCACTTCAGGGCATGCTCTGGTGGGTCATACAGGTATTGATACATATATTTTATTGGAGGGGGGATGTTGACAGATCAACGTGGTGATCTTAGAGGTCTTTTAACACTGTGAGAGTTCTGTAATTCTGTCTGTGGGCATTGCTGCAGTGGGATCCATTTGGCAAAAACACCTTCCCCATTCTTCCTTCCTTTGATGGGCAATTCAGTTACACCTCATGGACTAAATTTGGCCCAGAATTTGCCACTTTTTAAGTGCTCACAAGAGATGTGTCTTTAATTGCATGGAAAAAATTAAGGTGTGGGGTGGAGTTCTCACTGTGACATTAAACAAAGGGGAGATGCCAGGCTGGTGTTTGGCCTTCCAGCCTAGAAGGAGTTGGAATAGCACTGCAGCAGGAGAGAAAAATATATATATATAAAAAAACAAAACATAAACCAAATCCCTTTTTCTGTTGCTTGTTTTTTTGCAGGGTGGAGCCATTAATCCAGTACCTCTCAGAGATCCTCAACATACAGCCCTGTTGTGGCTCCTTTCTGGGTAAGCAGCACTGATACATCTGCAGCCACTTATAGGGGCTAAAGGGATCAAGGGCAGAGTTTTCCTGAAGGACTGGAAAGGGCATCCCATTTCCCATCAGTTTAAGGGGGGGTGTTTTAAATCTCAGACCCTTTATTGTGCAGGCATTGTCTGAAAGGCAGCAGCAGGCTGGAAATATGGGGTTGTAGTGAGCACCCCTCAATCTAGTTGGCTGGCTCAGGGCTCCCCTGTGCTTTGAATTTGGTTTCCCCAAGTGTTAGCTCATGTATCCTTGCATGTTCCCATTGGGAAAACAAAGCACACCCACACCTGACTCATCTGTGCTGTTTCTTTCAGTCATGACACCTCCATCTTTCAAGGCTTTCCATGGGAAAGTTAGGTAGAAAGCAGGGTACAATTGTGGTTTGAAGCAAACAATAATTTCAAGTGATCCCAAAGGGGATGTTAATTTTTGTGAAGTTGAAAAGACAAAAAAAAAAAAAAAAACAACCGCCCAAAAAACAACCAACCAAAAAAACCACCAACCCTTTTTCAATGTTAATTTTAATGAAAAGTGAAATATTTATTAATCCCGTTCCAAGCTTTTAAACACTGGAAATAATTTAAGTGTGTTTCAGAGAAAAACATCAGTGAATTGAAAAGAAAAGTTTTACTTTAAATCTTAAAAAGCAGATTGGAGGTGGTTGATTTATTTTGTCATTCGGCTGGGGATGGGGGAAGAGTTGGATTCCCCATAGTGAATTTTACATAAGCCCTTAGAAATGCTTTAATAGAAGAGAGAGAAATTCCTGTCATGCAACCTCAGGTCCTTCACAGATTGCTCTCCCAGGCTCACAAAACATGTAAAGATATAAAAACTCAGAGGCTTTGTGGTACGTGATTAGTTTAATAGTTTGTGAAATACCCAAGCCTTGAAAGATGAGAGCCTGGATAGCAAAGGCTACCAGTTCTGAAGATTAAGCTATAATAAAAGTGGAGAAAAAAATGATGTATTGCACCCTTCTTTTCACATTTAAGGATAAATTGAAATTTAAACATGAGCTGATTAACTCTTTGGCTGTAGTTTTATGAATGGCTTAAACTGCCTTAGAATCTCATTGCTGCAGAAAGCACCAGCCCTTTCCCCCTCTTATCTTCAGTCTTTTGATGTCTCTAACATTTGTGTGGCCATGTGGATTAAGGATCTGAACTCCCTCAAAAGGAGCCCCATTACAAAGCAGCTTCATATTTTTAGCCAGCTCATGGGAAAAGGAAGGCCATGGGCTTAATGGATAAAGAGGCTGAAGCAAGGTAAGGCACTGGGAGTGCCAGTGCTGCAAACTAAAAGTTTCAGCTGGAAGCATAGGATTAGGCTGGGAATGGTGAAGGGTTTGCATTTCTATGATTATCCCTTCCTAAAACCCACACTGTTCCTTCTTCAGTGCTGCCCTTTTTCCCAGCACCCTGGGAGGCAATGCAGGTACCTCTGTTTTTCAGTGTTCTGTAGATCCAAGTATCAGGAGTCCTACTGGTTCCAGATAATCAAAACCTTCTTTTAGTGGCCAGGGTGGTAGCAGAGCCTCCCAAGGCTCCTGTCAAGCTGGAGAGGGACAGACTAATGTCATGTCCTAAAGCAACTCAATGGATTGGACCAAAGATAGCCCAGAGTGACCCAGAAAAAGGATGTTTTAGGAGGATCATACAAGTGGGGCAGTGTGTGATGATGCTTCTCTACAATAACCTTCCAGCTTTCACCACAAGACACACAGCCAGCTCCAGCTGGAGGTCATCATTTGGTGTCTAACTCTTCCTTTCCAATCCCACAGAATGGTAGGGAGAGCACCAAGTCCAGCCTTCCTGCTAAAGCAGGTTCCCATAGAGCAGGCTGTTCAGGCAGGTTTGGAATATTTGCAGGAAAGGGGACTTCACAACCTCTCTGGGTAGCCTGTTCCCTCACCCTTAAAGTAGGCAAATTATTCCTTATGTTCAGATGGAACTTCCTATCTTCCAGTTTGTGACCATTGTCTCTCGTCCTGTCTCTGGGCATGACTGAAAATAACCTCACCCCATCCTCTTGACACCTGCCCTTTAGATATTTATAAGCACTGGTTGATCCCCTCTTTGTCTTCTCTTCTCCAGACTAAACAGACCCAAGTCTTTCAGCCTTTCCACATGTAGGAGAGATGTTTATAAGCAAAGGCTGAGACCTGGTCTGCTTTTGAATCATCCTCCTGGTTCACACCAAGAGTTTCTCTTCCCCCTGTGCTGTCTCTTCTGGGGTGTTAAGGGGACACCCAGGGAATAAAAACATCCAGGCACCCACAGGGGAGAGCAGACAGCTGCCTTCCTCCAGGTTGCCTTTGACAGTGAAGGGGAAACTCCTTTTTCCTCTTTGTTTCCTCTTTTTCCTCTTTCTTTCATCTTTTTCCTCTTTCTTTCCTCTTTCTTTCCTCTTTCTTTCCTCTTTCTTTCCTTTTTCTTTCCTTTTTCTTTCCTCTTTCTTTCCTCTTTCTTTCTTTCCTCTCTTTCCTCCTTTTCCTCCTTTTCCTTCCTTTTCCTCCCTTTTCCTCCCTTTTCCTCCCTTTCCTCCCTTTCCTCCCTTTCCTCCCTTTCCTCCCTCTTCTCCCTCTTCTCCCTCTTCTCCCTCTTCTCCCTCTTCTCCCTTTTCTCCCTTTTCTCCCTTTTCTCCCTTTTCTCCCTTTTCTCCCTTTTCTCCCTTTTCTCCCTTTTCTCCCTTTTCTCCCTTTTCTCTCCCTCTTCCCCCCTTTGCCCCCTTTGCCCCCTTTGCCCCCTTTGCCCCCTTTGCCTCCCTTTGCCTCCCTTTGCCTCCCTTTGCCTCCCTTTGCCTCCCTTTGCCTCCCTTTGCCTCCCTTTGCCTCCCTTTGCCCCCCTTTGCCCCCCTTTGCCCCCCTTTGCCCCCCTTGGCCCCCCTTGGCCCCCCTTGGCCCCCCTTGGCCCCCCTTGGCCCCCCTTGGCCCCCTTGGCCCCTTTTCTCCCCTTTCTCCCCTTTTCCTCTCTTTCCCCTCTTCCTCATCTTAAATGGTACAAACTGGGTGCACATAAGCAGGGGAGGGTGTGGAGCTCAAAGCTTCCATCAATGTATCATCTTCCCTGGTCAGGGAGCTCCTCGAGGACAAGTGACCATCAGTGCATGGTATGCCTGGCACCCTGCTTGGGTAACCAGGCAGAACTGTAGGATGGAGGAATCTCTGTGGTTATGGTTTTTAGTCTGAAAGGGGTCATGCTGCATTCTGCTTCCCTCTAGGTAGCAGGACTTAAAGCATCTCTACCATCTCCCCACCTTCCTCTGCAGACAGTCCCATTCCTTGAAGAATTCAGCCTTGGTTTACCCTCATGTGCTCCTCTCATGGCAGCTTCTTCTAGTTCTGTGGTGGCTTTCTGCTGTTGTTTATTGCCACAAAGGTCCCTGGCTATCTGATACCTCAGCCTCCTGCCCACACAGGATTAGCTTGAAACAAAACTGCTGCTTGTTCCAAAAAAAAAGGGACTTAATTTCTCCTTGGCTTCAGCCTGGCTAAGACTGTCTGCCATGCTTCCCAGCTTTACCATGGTTTGTGATTGTTCACAGGCAGACATTAATGCCTTTCCTGCATATAAAGCCCTTCTTCTTCTTTATTTTCTTTTACTCCTAGGTGGAACACTGCTCACAATTTCTGGGGTGGGCTTCAGCCAAGATCCTGCCCTGGTTTCTGTTACAATGAACAGACAAAGCTGTGTGGTTACTCACGTGGCAGAGGAGACAGTATGGTGCCTGACCCCATCAGCTGCTAATTGGTCTAATGAAGATCTGCAAGATGTCTCTGTCAGAGTGAACGTACTCATTAGCAGTGGGTCACTTCAACAATCTCTCTTTGCAAGAAGGACCATCACCTTTAAATACCAACGAGCTTTGACTCCTCTGGTCACTGCTGTTGGAACAGACATCACAGACAGCAGCCTGCTCTTGAGCATCCAGGGGATAAACATCACTGGATCTGTGGCTAAGCTTGGGAACACTGAGTGTGAACTTGAAGCTCAACGTGGCAATGGGTCTGCAGTGTTTCATCAGTGCTCTTTACCACTGAGCAGCCTGGAGCCTGGGACTTTTCCCATCCAGGTTCTTCAGAGGCAGGTTGGATATGCTCGTTTGACAGCAAGACTGCAGACCCTTACCATAACTCCACGGATAACCTCCATATTCCCATCACAAGGATCAATCTGTGGTGGGATGTTACTCACTATATCTGGCATTGCTCTAAAATCCAGGAGGAGATTGGTACAGGTCAGCCTGGAGAGTAATTATTCCTGTGAGATCCAGCACTCTGCTAAGGATGCTGTTATTTGTGTTGTCCTTCCAGGAGCCCATCCTTTGCCTTACCAGTGGTTGGCTGAGCCATTTTGGGCTCTTAATGTCACAGTGACTGTCAATGGGATCAGCAGTGTCTGTCTTGGTGACTGCACACTCCACCTTCGTGAGCAGTGGACCCCTCTTGTAGATCTGGTGACTTGGGAGACCAAAGGGACATTCACCTTGGTGACGATCAAAGGACAGAGGTTGGCATGGGCAGGTGATAGCCCCGTGGTTCATGTGAATAACCAGGCTGTCTGCACGGTAACTTTTTGGAATGAGACCAGCATCAAGTGCCAGGCAGACTGCATTGCCCCAGGGGAGCACAACATTTCTGTGGCCAACAAGAAAAGTGGGCAAGCTTGCTTCAGAAAGGCATCCAGTGTTCTCAGCATCCTGCCTCAGGTGTACCTCTTTTACCCCCAGAACTTCGGTACCAATGGGGGAGGTCTGCTCACCTTAGCAGGCTCAGCACTGAAAGGAAAGAGAGTGACTTCTGTCCTCATTGATTATCAGCCTTGTCTCATTCTCAGTGTCACCTGTGGATCTATCCAGTGCACGGTGCCTCCAGGTAATGGGACTAAGGCTTTGAGTCTAAAAGTAGATGGCATCTTCTATTACCTTGGAAGAATAAGTTACCACAAGGAGTTTACCCCAGCTCTTCTTTCTCTTGTTGCTACTGATCTCCTTTTAACACTGACAGCATCACAGATCACGGAGATGGACACCATCTACATATTTATTGGTGATTTTTCTTGTGGTCAGGTCACCATCACTCACTCTACTTTGCAGTGCTCAGCTCCTCTGCTGCCTGTGGGCCAGTACCATGTGCTGGGATTGGATGTCTCCAGGGGTTGGGCTTCTTCCAACCTGATGTTCATCTCTCAGCTGACAGTGAGAGCTGTGCAGAACAACTGGGGTAAGTCAGGAAGGTTTGATGGAGCTTCTCCAGAGGGTGAAATGGGAGGGACTGTGGTGACTGGTGAGACACTGGCCCAGGTTACCCAGAGAAGCTGTGGCTGCCTCATCCCTGGAAGTGCTGAAGGCTTGGAGAAACCTGATCTAGTAGGAGGTGTCTCTGCCCATGGCTTGGTTGATTTTTAAGGTGCCTTCCAGTCCAAACCAGTCTGGGATTCTATGACTGGGGTTGATTTTTTTTTTTGGCACAAAAGCAAAAATTATGAATTTGAAAAATGCTTTTGACAGCTGGCATTTGGACTCTGTCTTAAATCCCCTTTTCTGTCTTTTTCCAAGGTGGCTTGAATGGAGGAGCATTTTACCTACGTGGAACTGGATTTTCCCCAGGGAAGACTTTGGTCACAGTCTGTGGCACCAAGTGTGGATTGCTGGGCAACGTGACAACGACTGAGTTGAGGTGTCTTGCCCCACGCTTACACGGTCAGCTAAGACCCAAAACTTGGCATTGTGTTAAAAATATGCTCTAAAAATCTGTCTTGGCCCCAAAGGGGGGGATCCCAATGTATTTCAGACCATGGGAAGAGAGAGTAACATTCCTAGGGAAAGGACAGGGGCCAACAGAGCACTTACTTCTCTTTTTTTGGTCTCAGTCCAAGGACAGCTGCTATCAGGGGGAGTTTTTGTGGCTTTTGTGGCACCATGCATTGGTGGCCACACAGGCTTTGTGGGTGTGTATGAGTTGTGCACAATGTCAGCAGGTCCTGTCTCACATAAAATGGACAGGAGACCTGTAGGGTTGGGCACCAAGAACCCTCGTGGCCATCATGACCATCTGAGTGAGCTGAGTTCTCTTAAATGCTTTTTCTCTTCTGGCCCTGTACATTTGGGGTTTTGCCTGCATCGTGGAACCATTTCAGTGGTGGGAGAAAAGGGATGGATGGCTGGGAGGGTAAAAAGATGTTGCCTTTTGGCCAGTTCACACCTTTAGGAAGCTGGAGATGAGGATTTGAATGCCTTGAAAGGAAGATGTGAGCATCCCACAACCAGAGCATCCACTAGAGGGGAGCAGCAGTGAATGTTGTACCATGATCTGCAGCTCACTCAAAGAGAGAAGTAGCTCTGCCTCAGTTTTGGAGGAAACTCTTCAAAATGGGCATTTCCTGGGACAAGGCATATTTCCTCCCTTTTATCTGTTGTGGATCTGGAAAAAATGTGGAGTGAGTGGCCAGTAGGGTAAATTGACAGGGTGTGTAGATTCTCCATCCTCCCAAATAGTCAGAATTTGACAGGATTAGTTCCTGAAACTCACTCTAATGTGAAATTTACCACTTCTTTGAGCAAAAGTTGGGACAAGGGCAATCCAAATAATTTTTCCAAAATTCTACATGTGCTCCTGTAATTTTAAGTAATTCCTCTCCTGATCCATGAGGAATACAAAATAAAATATGAGGGGAAAGTAAACAGAGCTTTGAAACCCAACCACCAGACTCAAAAGGAGACACCAAGAGATCATAAAGACTCAACTTACTTTGTTTTAAATAAGATCCAGGCACAGTTCACAAAACTATTTATTATTATTTTTCAAAAAAGAAAAAAGACACAGTGCTGGAGTGCTGGAAAAAAAAATCAGAGTGAAACCCAGGAAAGTCTTGGTTATTGAAGGAAAACTAACAGAATAAAATGTAATAAAATTGATCCAAACTGTGAAAATATTAATAACTTTGTTCAGAATTCACTGAGTGTAGTAGGTGTCAGAGTGAGCCTGGGGAAAACCATCTTACAGGTAGGACCAGGATGCTTGTTGCTGACACTAGATGTCAGCAAGTGAATGCTGATTGCTGGCTGATGAAAGGATGCTTTGCCTCAGGAACCAGAGGGACCAAAGGGACACAGGGACAGCATTGCTTTGAGGCCAGTTCCAAGAGAACCCCTCTCTTCCCCTGCCGTGGATGTTGCAGTGTTGCAGCCTTACAAACCTCACCAGTTGAATTCTAGAAATGTTTGTTTGTCAACGGAGTATTTACAGGAAAATGTTGGTTTTGCATGAAAAAAAAATCCTTTTCAGGGTGTTTAAATCTGTATTTGCCAGGCTATTTGTACTCCCTTAGGCAGATTCAGCCTGTGCACATCTACACGTGGCACCGGTGGCTGCATGTAGAGCAAGATGCTTTCCAGCTGGCTTCCCCCTGATATTTCTGGGATTGCACTCCACTACTTAGGGCATGAGTGGCTTTATTAAGTGCAGTTAGTCTGCTCTCACCTCGTGGTTTGCGTGCTGCTGTTTGCCTGGGGAAGTTTGGCCATTTGGCACTTGTGTATCCAGTGCTCAGACCTTCCCTTCACGGCCTCCTCCGTGGGGGAGAGGTGGCAAAGAGACCTTGGGGGGGAATGCAGGACCATGAGCCGTGAAGGAGATGGGAAGGAGAGGTCTGTGGTGCCCCTGGGGGTGCAAAAGCTGGATGGAGCAGGCAGGTTGGATGCTTGTCTGACATTTCCTGGCGTTGCTCACGGACCGGGTGATGAGAAGTGAAGAGTTCAAGCTGCATTTCTTCTCTTACAGAAGGCACTGAAGCAGAAATGCCTCCCCTCAGGCCCTGTGGGATGTCAGGTGGCAACTCACCACCCAGGGTTCCAGCACTGGGTCATGTTGTGTCTGGCCTGCTTAAGATTAGAGATGTTCACGTAGGAATCCCCAACCAGTCCCTCTGGCTTACTCGTGACCGAATCCCTAGGGCAAGGCTTGGCAGGTAGGAAATGGGATTTCTTTCTCGTTTAACAGGCAGCTTTTTAAGGCAGTCTCAGCAGGATCTATCCATAAACCTGCCCCAAAGGGTCTTCCCACTTGGGTGTTGAGAGGGGTTGCAGCAAGGTTTTGGTTTGATCATTGATAAGGATTGAGAAGATCGAGTACTGAAGCGTGCTCGGTCCAGATCAGAAGCCTGGGCTCTTTCCTGAGAACTGATTTCTTTAGCAAGTTGCAGAAAAAATCAAATCAGAACAGAGCTAAAAGTTGAGTTTCACCCTTCAAGCTTAGGAATAATAATAAAAAAAAAAAAATAAATTAATGCCACACTCCCTCCAAAGAAAAAAACAAAACCAAAAAAAAAACCCTAAACCAACCAACCTTAAAAGTCTGGGAAAGAGATGACAGTTTTGATCCTGAGACCTGTCCCCTTCTCTTGTTTTTTAATTTCACTCATGTCACAGTGCTGGTGATGTGTGCAGATACAGCTGTGGATCCTATTCAGCTCAGGTTAAATTTGCAGACCACACGATTAATGTCTGTAGGATTGAACTGTGCTCCTGTGAAAGATGGGGACAGTGGTGGGAAGTTTGGGGCAGGTCAGAAGACAACTGAATATTCTTATTAGGTGATATTAAGGTAGGTACCATCTATAAATTTTGCAGTAAGTCAGTATCTGAGGTTGTATATTTGACATTAGGGTTCGAGTAAAGGAGGAACCTTTAACAGGAGATGAACTGATAAGAAAATCCATAAGGGGAAAAAGCTGAGTGTGATTTGCCTGATTGCATCAACGTGCTGGGAATAGCAGCTTTGGGTTAGAGGTTTTGAGGTTTGGCTTGGGATTTTTGTTAGTGAGTCCTGGGTCTATTGTCAGCCAGATGACATTGCTAAAAATATAAGGGAGAGGATTTAGATTAAAGGCTAGAAATTAAATGAAGCTGTTTTGAAAGGAAGAGAGATGTGGCTTGGTGTGGAGGTTTTCATATGGGACAAGAGGAGAGAGAGGAATGAGTCTTGGTTGCAGCAGTGCCCGGGTACCAAGGAGATGAACTGAGCTACAGGGGGATTCCTGGCAGGGAAATGGGGGGATTTGTAGAAGTAATTTCAGGAGATGTGAAGACGGTGGCAACTGAAGCCTGAGTAGAACTGAGGGCACCTGGTGTTTATTGGGGAGACCAAAACAAAGAATCCCAGTGGTCCTTTCTGTCCTTCAAATTTGGAAATGAAATTAAGGAGTAAGGAGGGAAAAATGATGCATATTGATTACACAGCAGGAATGTTCTGAGAGTGAGGTCTAGAATAGATGCTTGCAAAGCCACCTCTTGGACTTCTGGAACTCAGCTGTGAGAAATGAATGTCTCATAAGGAGCAATTCTTCATCTGCAGAGCTTGGGCTTGGTGACCTTAACATCTCTGTTTTTTTCTTTTCCTATTCCTTTTAATTTCTTAATTTTTAAGCCTTTTCCCCCCCTTGCTAAGCACATGTCATGCCCTGCAGCCCATTCTATGAGTGGTGGGTACCTGGGGATATGTGGTTTGGCACGGGGGACTCCTTGGGCACTTGTTCAATCAATCCCCAGCAGCCCTTGGAACTCCTGTAGGGTTTTAGCCTCATCACATGTCTGGCAGTTGTGATTAGACAGTGACCCAGAACCAAAGGCCTTGTGCTGTGCATCCCAGGATCCTGGTTTTAGCCAGAGCATCCTTCAAAGACAGGGTTGGGAGGCAGGTGGTCCCCAACCCATTGTCAGCATGCAGAGATTTGGCTGCCGTTGTGTCTGACCTTAAAATAGAAGCCACAACAGGATGAATGCCTTCCTGGGATTGTATTACATGTGATTAGAAGGTTTTATTTTTATAGAGAGGATAAAGCATAAAGAAACTTCATTCTGAACAGTAACCAATTTAGCAGGGAGTGGAATTGTGTCCCAGAATGGAGAGATTATCCTTTTAGGAAATACTACGTGTGGTGTCATCTTCAGCTGGTATTTTATGTTACTGTTGTGGCAAAAGATGATGGATCAATAATGCAGAGAGATATTTGTGTTGAATGGTCAAAAGAAGAGGGAGGAAAGACCAAGAGCTTCTCCTAACTGAGACAAGTA